>NW_007090495.1:108771-191904 GCF_000164805.1 Carlito syrichta
CCCCGGCCCCGACCTCCCAGCGCTGGGCCGTTTGTGCGCACACAAAAGAGAACACTCATATTTTTCTTTTCCCGGCGCGGACTTAACACCCGCCCCGTCTCCCCTCCCCCAAGTCGCCCCCCAGCTCACACACGCTTTGCTGAGAACCTCTTTCTCTCCGCACGCACACTTTGTCTCGCCTTTCTCTACTGTTTAATTCCATAGTTGGATTTGAGGATGTCAGTAGGGCTTAGAAAGTTTCATAGAAAGTCAGAAAGCAATTAGAGAGGCCCCTTTATCGGAGGCTCGTTGGTGCCATGGAATCTTTTAAAGCCGAGGCTGAAACACCGAACACAATCCCATTAAGCCGCCCAAACTCCCACAGTCTTCAATAGGGGTCCTCAATACTTCGACAGACTTTCGCCGGCGCACTGGGAACCGCGGGGTTTCAACCCCCAGTTCCGCTGCCGCCTCACAACAGCGCGGCCTTGAACCTCTCATGCCTTCCTTTCTCCTCGGAATTTCCATTGGTGAAACGGTTTGCAGGGCCCGAGCGACCATTAATGAATGTCTGCAAAGCGCTCCGAGGGCTCTATTGGACGAGTGCTATGAAAACTTGAAGCGCTTTAATACAGTGACACCACCTCCTGACGGTTGATTTGAATAATAATAAAAAAATTCCAGCCAGTTTCTAGAAATGTGAGTTGTATTTTTTTTTTTTTGAATAAACTTTTACCTCTCTGGGCTTTAAAATCGATCAGCTAAGATTTGGAAAATGGGTCAAAGAAATTGTGCTTTTGCTGGGGGGCGGGGGAAGACCACGTATGACCAACGTTTCGGCTTAATTGAATTTTAGTGCCAAATTATAACTCACTGAATAACTGGACTTGGACGGAATGGGGGGCAGAGGAGAAGGCAGGAAAGAGAGAGCAGCTGATTCTAATGGAAATACAGCCCTCCTGAACTGGGGTGCTGTGGTTACCCTGTGTAATAACAATACAGCCTCCAACAGCAGCCTAATTCCAAAGAGGTGAGGTTATCAGACTGTGGCTTCCTATGTGGGAAAACTGGGCATTGGCCCCTGTTTGATTTGTGGATTTTGGTGAATATTCTGTTGTATTATTTAGTGCAGCAGGCACGTCTTCTATGTCCTCGGCTATTTCAGAGAATAACTTCTGTTCTTGACACTAAAAATTAAACTCTTCCTTTAAAAGTCGGTATGTAAAGAAAGCAGGTGTTTTTAAAGAAATAAAGTGATTAAAAAAAAATAGGTATTTGGTTGTCAAAGCAAGATGCCAGGTTTAGAACAATTAGGATTTTGCTCGTGGTGTGTGAGCACAGATGTTCGTTTTACTGAATAGAAGTTTGTATTTGACAGTTTCTGGATTCATTTTTGGAGAAAAGACTAGGTGATAGGCTTGTCATTAAGGAGTTATCATAGATGGTAATAGCATGAGCATCGGTTATGGGGGAAATGGGTTGTTTTCTAACCTTATAAGGGGATAATTAAAATGAGCATGCACAAATGGAATACTGAATTCGAGACTGCTTTGTGTAGTCATCAATGGTTTTGAAATTTTTCTCAAATCGACCCCCTTTTCTCTCTCATTGCCCCTCCCGGTCCTGCTGCTGCCAGGGTCAGTTCCTCAGCCACTGGTCTCTTGCCCTGTGTCCACACTGTCCACTCCATCAGGCTACCGGTACCCTGCATCTCCTTTGCTTGGTTACATCAAGGCCTGGGTAGGGAGGAACAACAACCTTCAAGACTCCCAAACTCAAGTGCAACCTCAGGCCTTTCCAGCCCTGCCTTCAAAATCCTCTGCCCAGGCCACACTGGGTTCTTCTGGGACTCTTTAACAAGTCTTTTTTCCTCCCCTGCCTCTGAACTTTTCTCAAATCCTTTTCCCCACCTGAAACACCTTTCAGCCTTCTACCTGTCCAGATGGCATCTCTGAGACCCAGCTCCACTCACCCCGTCATCCCTCAGACCCATGCGGACCCATCTGGCCATGGACTTCTGTAGGCCTGTGGTCCCATCTGTGTTTCATTGCACTGTGTTATTCCTCATATTGTAGCATGACTTTGGGTATATTTCTGGCTGAGGAGAAAAGAATGGGATCTCCCTGAAAGCAGGTGACATTTCATACACTTGTGCACACACTTCTTGGGGATCTGCCAGCACATGACACACAGAGGCCCAAGTCGGATGCTGACTTGGAATGGTATGAAACAATATCTTAAGATATTGTTTCAGAATCACATTTTGGCAAGTAGAAAGGAGAAAATGGTTAAGAACGCATCTGTTCACTGAAGACCCACGGAAACGGTAGACATACTTCCCTGAACTCATCGAACCTGTCATTGGACTTTTTCTAACAACATAAAACTATTTAAATTAAATGGAATCTCAAGTTGTTTCAGAAATGAATATGACTCAGTTGGACTGCAATAGACAGCAGGGAAAAAACAAACAAAAGCAAATCTAGAAATCCAAATAGTTCTGTCAGCTTTGGATAGTCTTGATTTGCCTAAGAAAAGGAACTGATTCTTGAGACAAAAGCACAAAATTCTAACAGTGCTGCAGTGTCTTGGCAAAAACTCTTAAAAGATGATACAGGGCAGGCTGTCTGTCCCCTGTTCTGTAGGACCCTCTTTGAAGTTGTCCTATGCCAAGGTCCTCCCACCCTCCACGCAAGTGACATTCCCTTATGTCCCTGATGGGCTGAGTTAATGCACCTTTCTCAGGAGAGCGTGGCTCACACTGAATCACGCTGAAAGACTGGTGACAGGGCTGGCTTTGAAGTGGATGACAAATTCCACTCTTGTCAATAAGCACATGATTAAAGCAACAAGATAAAAATGACATTAACACAGCTACTTTTAAAACTCTTCAGGGAACAAAGAGATTAGCAATTGCTGTGGTAAAGGAAGAAATGAATGATGAAGATAACTCTCTTAAGAATTTGAAGGGGGGAAATTTGGCATTTAGACTTTACTGAAAATGAGCTGACCATTCCTCTCTGAGCAAGATATTGTTTCATACCATTTAATCGAATTAACAAAATTAGAAGCAATAGCATTCAGGGATGGATTGCAGTTCTCCTCTGAACTTTACGATTTCTGAAGGGAGCCATCCCCAAGCGTCTTCATCTTCAGTTGAGAAATTAAACTTCCTTCTGGAGTATCAAATTCTCGGTTCATTCTTGCGAGTAACAATGAGAGAATCAGAAGAAGAAGAAAAAACAAAACAAAACAAAACAAAACAAAAAACCCCAGTCTATAAAACAGAGAGCTGGATTTTGGTCCAGCTGGGTAAAAATGGGTATGGCATGATTTTCAGACTGCTTTAAAAACTTGAAAATCTTCTTCTATTTCTCCCTGAGGGAAAGTTTTCACAAATGGATAATGGGTGGTTTAAGCCTTTTCTAGTCATGAAATCATTCGACCTTATTGTGTCTTTTCAAGCAGGGGCTGAAAACTGAATGAAACCCTGATTCCATTTACATCATTTTTTTGGAGAATATTTTCATGTTCTGATTTTGCTCCAATTTAAGAAAATATGTAGGCTCAGTTTCCTTTTAAAGTGGTTTGCTAGGTCTCCTTCCAGAGGAAAAAAGAGAGAAAACAAACAAACAAAAAATACTCACTTCAGATTTATGGTTTGACACAGAATTGATATTGGGGTCTGGCCCAATGATCAGGGCATTGGTGCGATATATCTGAGTGTCTTTTAAAGACGGCTTTGGGTCAAGGCCAGCCTTTCAGTTTTGATCCTGTCATCTTTATTATCTCTAGCATGGATGCCTCTTTATCTTAATTAGATGCCGGTCCTCTGTGTCTATCAGACTTTAACAATACCTGTCTGCAAAATCTTTGGGGCTGAATGTTTTTCAGAGTTTTGATTTTTTTTTTTCTTTCAGATTTTCAGAAAAGGAATATGCTATGGAGATGAGATTCTCCAGCCTGGGGTTACTCTCCCTCCTCCCAAGTGCATGGGCATTTGGGTAGTGAGCAGAGTAGAATGGAGACCCTCATGGTGGGGTAGGGTGCTAAATTTATGAAACAACTTTTGTTTCTCAGAGCTGCTTAGGAGTTTTGTACTTGCGTGTAAGAAGTTGTGGACTTGGATTTCAGAACCTCCCCTCTATTCCTTAAAAGAAAATAAAAAGGCACTGGCTTCAGGGGCTTTCTGGATCCTTTCCATTTGGATAGTTTTAATTGTAGCTCTGGTGTTTGCGTTATTTATTAATTCTTAATTTTAGAGATGGGGGTCTTGCTATGTTGCCCTGGCTGGTCTTGAACTCCTGGCCCCAAGTGATCCTCCCACCTTGGCCTCCCAACATGCTCGGATTGCAGGCATGAGCCACCATGCTCAGCCCTTAAGTGCTATTTATACGTAGAATGCTTCTATGTGTTCAGATAATTCATAAAAATCTGTGGGCTAAAAGTCACACTTTAGTGTATGAAAGCACACACCAAGATAACATTTCCGAGGATAACTTCCACATGTCCTATTCTAAGTAAGGGATCCACTGGAGGGGACCTCTAGCTGGCTGAACACACAGTGCTGGGGACAACCTCTAATGGCCATTTCTTGCCCCTGGAATAGCTTCCAGGCTTAAAAAGCCTGCAGGTACCTTTACTTGACTTTGACCTTTAGAACCAAGATAAACTGCACATGACAATTAGAGCCCAAGGTACCAAAAGGTCCTTAAAATGATGAAAGCTAGCCAGTGGCATCTGAATGGGATTCCTGCGGGGGATAAAGGTTTGGGTTACGTTACTGCTACAGTCCCATCCAATGTGAACTCAGTGTGTCTGAGTGATCCATATTAAGTTCTAATAAACATCAGCTCTTTCAAGATTTAGAAACATTTGGGGCAGAAATAGTGAGCATTCCAATTTAAATGGGAGTATGATGCATTTTTTTTTTTTTTTTTTTTGAGTTGGAGTCTCACTCTGTCGGCCAGACTGGAGTGCAGTGGCCGCTCCTGGCCACCGCAGCCTCGACCTGCTGGGCCCCGGCGATCCTTCCGCCTCCGTCTTCCACGTAGCCGGAATTACAGGCATGCGCCACCACGCCCGGCTGATTTTTTGATTTATTGTAGAGATGAGGTCTCGCTGCTCAGGCAATCCACTCACCTCAGCCTCACAAAGGCGCGGGATTACAGGCTGAGCTACCGAGCCCGGCATGATGCATATTTTAATGATGGGAGGGGTTTCTATTTTACTATAGAAGATTGAGTGTTGCTTCAATTTTATTGTGTTTTTCAAGGGGGCCCATACAAACCAGCAAATGAAATTCACATGGACCCTGTGCACTCCCAGGAAATGTCTCAATTCCTCTTTAGATTGTACCCTGTGCTGCACACAAGTGCTCGGCCTTGGTGAATGCACTTCTGAAATTAACACGCGAGCCACGGGAACCATGACTCATGATGCCAGGATTCAGTTTTGCACCTGAATGTTCCGGAATTCATCTGGTGCGCAAAGCAAAACAGCCCAGCTTTAGCAATGCACATTATTAGGGGGCCCTGAAAATAACTTGGGGTTCTATAAACGTGGGGGCCCAATGGCACTGGCCTCACGGAGAAAGCACCTTACGCTTGTAAATGGGGAGGGAGTTTGAAGGTCAGCATTCTCCGGCGTCTGAAGGTTTGGAAGGGGGAGGAGGAGACTGAGGAAGAAAACCCTCCAAGACATGCATCCAGGTGTGAGTCTTTGAGTTGCCAAAAGTAGTAGGAGCTGTGGCTGAGGCTGTGGCATCCCGCCTCTTCTCTCCCACAGGAGACTCTGCATGTGGTGATGCCTGCCCACCGGAAGGTCAGAATTCCAGCTGGCAAACTCCAGCCTCTGTTGGAGACAGCGCCCAGATCTGCTTCAAAGCAGTGTTGTAGTCTCAAGCTCCTCTTGCTTTTCATGCTTGTACTCGTGAAGACCTCAAGGTTTTGCCCAGAGCTTTCTATCCATGAAGTGTCTACTTAATGGTGCATGATTAAAATCAGGGGAAGTGGTGAAGGCCCACGTGGGGGAAAAGGGAGCAAGACTCAGAAGAGGGCAGGGGCAAACAGCAAACCTGAGCACTGCTGGGTCTGCTGCCCGCAGTGGTGCACGTGCAAAGATAAAGAAGAAGCCGTCTCTACCTGGCGAAAGGAGCAGGGTACAGGATGCATCTGTGGCAAGCCAGGCCGGGAGGAGTCCGGGAACATATGCTTGGGGAGGTGGTGCCGGGGGTGAGTCCTGAAAGGCAAGATGGCATCAGCCAAGAGGAAGGGAAGGCATAGGGTGATGGGGTGGGGGCTGTCACCCGGGAGGAAGGAACAGTTAGCCTGGGAGGTCTGGGGCTCCATTCTCCATTTCAAGTCTCAGATCTTCACCCCTGGTTCTCCATGACAGGTAGATGAAGTGATCTCTTTCCACGTGAGCTTATTTCCCTGATACTGTGCAGTACTACAACAGGCAAATTCAAGGTCTGCAGACTTTAAAGAAAGAGAGACACTTGCACTTGAGATGGGCAGTTTCCCAATGTTCTATGTATGTCTGAAGGCTTTTTTCTTTTTTGTTTTGGAGTCTAGGTCTTACTCTGTTGCCCAGGCTACAGTGCAGTGGCATGATCATGGCTCACCATGGCCACAAACTCCTGGGCTCAAGGCATCTTCCCACCTCATCCTCTCAAGTAGCTGTGACTACAGGCTCATGCCACCATGCCCAGCTAATTTACTTATTATTTTTTTTTTTGTAGAGACAAGGTCTTGCTATGTTGCCCAAGCTGGTCTTGAACTTCTGGGCTCAAGCAATCCTCCCTTCTTGGCCTCCCAAAGTACTGGGATTGCAGGCATGAACCACCACGCCCGGCTGGAAGGCTTTGATTTATTGACCTGTTTTGGCATTTGCTCAGGATCTCGGTATCAGTCTTGTCTTTAATTCATTTACTCAGTAAACATGTATTGGCGTCGAACTGGCCCAAGCATTGGGTTATAATAGGGACCACAAGTTTTCTGCCATCACAGGGCTAACGGTCTGCAGAGGAAGATGCTTAACACATTGAAGACATTTAACATGCAACAGCATGACCCAGGTGATTTTTTAAAATGCCAATTGTTTTAGCTGCTCAAAAGGAAAAGTTCCTTCAGCAAAATCCTTGGGAGCCCCTCGTAGGCCAGGCATGAGGTGATGAGAAGTGTGCAGGGTGGTCCTGGATCTTGGTCAACTTGGAGCTTAACTGGGCAAGACAGGCAACATTATCTCAGTGTTATCAGTAGACATCTTGGGGACACACAGGATGAGGAGTGTCAACGCTGGATGCATTGATTATACCAGGAAGAAGGAAGAGCACAGAAAAGACTGAGTGTCTCTGGGGAACAGTTGGCCCTTACTGGGGCAGAGGTGACAGGCAAAGGGGCAGAGGCAGCAGTAAGGGTCACAGGACAGCAGGCTCTGGGTGGCTGGATCATGCCAGCCAAAGGCGTCCTGTCGAACCCAGACAAAATCTTTTCCCCAGACCAAACGGGCCCCTGGCTTCCGATTAGAAATGCAACTTGCATTTCACAAAAGGCAGGCAGTGAGAGCAATCATGCTAATGAACTTATTTCCTGGACCATTCCAGAGATGGACTCCTTTCCTGCAGGCCTGTGCTTGGTCAGATGGGTGGCTCTGTCTGGGTGCCCAAGCTGTGTCTTGGGATTCCATTTCTGGGATTGTGAGGAGGAGTGAGCGCCCGATGGCAGGAAGGAAACAAGCTGCTCCCACCTGCACAGGAGACAGCTGGTCTGTGCTTGCTAGGAGGATCAGGTGATGGCAGTTTCTGAGCCTCGTTTTCTGCACGTGTCATTCTGTCCTCTCAGTGTAGTTAAGTCTTCACTTGGAAGTTGTGGGTACCCGCAGTGGCTAAAGCAGGTGGTATCAGACTTTCTGGAAGCTTCTCTTTCTCAGACCCAGAAAGTCACCTGTCTATACAGTGGAACTGATGTCTAAGTTCAGTCAAATATATAAATATATATATATATATTTGAAAGAGCAGCTAGTTGTTCGTAATTAGTTGTTCGTTTCAACTGTTTTTGTGCCTTTTTAAAAAATTTTTTAAAAAATGCGATAGACATTTTTTTCTGGGCAAATTCTTAGGATTTAATTGCACTTAAAAACTGTGGAGCCTGTCAGAATAAATTGCAGATAAAATAGTCTCACCCAATAAAACTAGTCCTGTGATTGTCACCATTGTCATGCTTCTCAGATAAAGTTGTGGGAAGGACAATTTAAATCTACACGGTGAACCACACTTCAAATCAGTATTCAGCATGAAGCTTGTCGCACTTAAGAACAAATACCCAAGTTAGTAGTCGTGATGTTTGAGGAATCAGACTGATTTTTAAACAATTCCAAGATTTGCCCCCGAAAAGGAAAGAAAAGGAGAAATGTCTACCCCATTGGTTTAAAGTTAAGGCAGAGGCATTAAAGCTGTAAAACATTTTTTTGAAAAGACAAATAGTTTTTATAGCGTATTAAAAATAGTAAGGCATAAACAGTATTACTGGCTCCATGCAAAATTGCATCTGCTATTTGGCTTAAGTCAGATTCTTGTTTATTCCTTGGAGAAAGCGAGGGTCACTGTAAGTTGGGAGTAGAGAGACATGGCCTTTTCTTTGGCCACAAGAAAATGGACCACACTAAGGGTAGGAAAAGCCCCAGCGCTTTTATTTTGTTGCCCTAAGAGATAGTTCCATCCCTTCTTCCTGCATTTTGATACTTGAGCTTCTAGTGATGCTCTGACTTATCCTCATGAAAAAGCAGAAGGATATCATATCTTCTTCTTACCTATATAGCCCAACTGCGATTTCTGGAGGAGAAGAACTTGCTCGGTGTTTTTATTTTCCCTCCCAGAACCCAGCCCTGGTGCCGGCCAAGGGTAAGCCTCAACTCCATGAATATTGAATCCATGAAGAATGAAGAGTCGTTATGCTGTTGGTTTGAAGTCATTTGATTTTTTTATGATTATTTTAAAAATTAGAGACAGGGTCTCACTATACTGCCAAGGCTGGTCTCAAACTCCTGGCCTCAAGCGATTCTCCCCACCTTCAGCCTCCCAAAGTGCTAGGATTACAGGCATGAGCCACTGTGCCTGGACTCTGAATTCATTTTTATGTTAGCTATATTACATCTATAAATTACCAATATGCAGCTTATATATATTTTTATGTATCAGGGTGGATGGGGAGAGCTTCTTCCTTCAAAAGTATCAGTTCACTTCTACTTTTTTGGTGTCGTGCAGAAGGGGTATTCCATGATAGACTGCTAGGCTGTTTGGACTTTGAAGGAGAAAGATTCTCAGTGAGAATACAATTACAGCTTAGCAGCTGAGATATTGGCTTCCAGAATGAGATTGCCCCGGGCTGATTCCGGCTCTTCAGCTTCGCTTTGTGTTGTGTAAATTATTTCATCTCTCCACACCTCAGTGTCCTCATCTCCAAAAGATGCGGACATCCATATCTTCATCATGTAGTTATGGGAAGGATTAGCCAGATAACCCAGGTCAAGTACTCAGCACAGCGTCTGGTGCTTAGTCATCAATTGTTAAGGAGAAAGCAGAGTATTACAAAAATAAAATTAGAAAAATTAAGGTGGTTGGTTGGAATATTTGTGTTAGTGATTTGTGTTAGTGATTTTTCCAAAGGGTATATGAAAAGTATTAATATGTTTATGTATAAGCAATAATAAATAAATAATGGTAATAATTAATAGCATGGTATTAATAGCATAATAATAGTAATACTTAATAATTAATATGTTAATAGATTATGCACATTCTCAATATCTGAGTCCTAAAGAGTTTTGAAAATTTGTTGCCCATGAAGGTTACTAAGTTATTAGCATGATGTGTACACACATAGGCATTTGTATTCAAATATGCATGTCTATGCACACACACACACACACACACACACACACACACACACACACACACATTCAAGTACACACCTGTGTCTGGCCATCCTGTACGTTTTGCAAGCTGTCAAATAATAGCAGCTAGGCTGGTATCAGCCCCACACCTGGTCTAGAGCTGAGGTTGCTATAGCCAACTTCAGCTTGGATTCTTCCACTTAGAAAAGTAGACCACAGACATGACCATTGGAACAGAAGACCCTTGGGTATGTGTCTGAGTCTCTCTGAGGGCCGCAGAAGTGCAGAGCGTCATGGAGGACAGGCCCAGGAAATGGGGACCTCTGAGACTGGTCCCTTCTGGCACCATGGACCCTGTGAGCCTTGAAGGTCATTGGGGACTGTGGGGGCCCGCCCCGTGAGGGTTGTGGGATGTGTTGAAGGAGAGACAGATAGGCGAACAACGATGATTTATTGGACACCTGCTTCTTGAACAGATGACAATTTAATGCTAGTTAATACAGAGCCTTTATACCGTTTTTGAAGGGGCAAGACAAAGAAAACTCTTTCACCTACCTATCTTTTAAAAGTTACCAGCTAGTGGTCTTAGTAGTGAACAAACTAAGATTCCCATAGGTCTTAGTAGCAAGTAAACCAAAATTCTCATAGGCATTTAGGTAACGTCTTATTCATAAAGACAATAATGACACTCTCAGCACACCTGGACTTTGTCATCAGGCGGGCCTCCAAGACTGGCTCCCAATAGGGGACAGGGGAGAAAGGCTTCCTTCCTCTTCCTCCTGGTGAGAACGGGCAGACAGGGCCCCAGAGCTGGCCATGATAAGCCTTTCTCTTAGGGTCCTCAATGCTTTGTCTTGACGCTAAAGGAAGTTCATAAGACGAACTAAGGTTAGTTCCATGCAGGCTGTGTCTGTGACTGTTTTAAAGGCTTTACTGGCACTACAACATGTATTCCAGTTATGAAGCTAGCAAGACAGCTGCCATTATTATACCCATTTTACAGATGAGGAAACTGTAGCTCAGTAGAGCTGCATACCTCATCTAAGGTCAAAGGGGAATTCCAACCAGATGTCAAACTTCAAGGGCCGGTGTGTTTTGTGAGTATGCAATACGGCTCCTCAGTGTTACAGAGACTTGAGGGGACTTTTAGTGATAGCATCTTATATGACAAACTCTATAATAACAAACACAAGTGGATGTAAGTTAGGACTATTGAACACATTTCTCAATAGCTAGTATTTGAACTTCTAGTGAAGTCTACTTCTGAAACAGGCAGCCTGTGATGGCAGTGGAACTTACAGATACCCAGTTTGGACAAAGTCACTGCATGATAGCTAGAGAATGTTTCCAAGTGAGATTTGTCCTATGAAATTTTAAGGGAGAACAAATGCCATAGTACAAATACAGACTCCACATACAATGCAAACTGCCAACTAATAATTAATAAGGGAGAGTTTAAAAAACACAGTCATGCTGGGCTCGGTGGCTCAGCCTGTAATCCCGTGCCTTTGGGAGGCTGAGGTGAGTGGATTGCCAGAACCCACGGGTTCGAGACCCTCTTGGGCAGTGAGACCTCATCTCTACAATAAATCAAAAAATCAGCCAGCCATGGTAGTGCATGCCTGTAATTCCGGCTACTCAGAAGGCTGAGGCGGAAAGATCGCCGGAGCCCAGCAGGTCGAGGCTGCGGTGGCCGGGAGCGGCCACTGCACTCCAGTCTGGACGACAGATTGAGACTCCAACTCAAAAAAAACCCCTCAAAAACCACAGTCATAATTTTGAAAATCATCCAGCTTTTGTTGAACATCTTCTTGTGGGCCAGGTGTAGGGCTACAGAGGATGAGTCTTCCTCCAGGAGCTCCAGGTGAGGCTGGCGGGCAAGAGAACCGCATCAAGAGAAAATGGAAATATTCCTAGGTGGATGTGAAGAGAGTTATAAATGTGAAAGTGGTACACGAGGGGAGATCCCTCCAAAATGGAAATTTATTTATAAAAATTGTGTATTTATTCTTACACGTTTAAACTTCAGTCAGCTTCAAAGTACTCTCTGTTGTATGCAATATACCTGTCGAGATGCTTTTTCCACTGCTCAAAACAGTTTTGGAACTTGTCAATTTTGATGCCTTTTATTGTTTCTGCCATTTTTTGTTTTACCTTTTCCGCATCAGCAAAATGTTTCCCTTTGAGGCCTTTTTTCATCCGGGGAAACAAACAAACAAAAGAGTTGCTTGGGGTGAGATTAGGTGAATAGGGAGGGTGGGGCATGGGTGTCACGCTGTCTTTCATAAAAAATTGCTAAACACTCAGCGCAGTGTGGGCAGGTGCACTCATAAATCACCCATCATGAAATCAGCAAATGCATTGAAAGAATCTGAAAAAAAAAAAAAAAAAATTTCACTGAAGCCGAATGCAGTCTCGGTACACTGATGGGTTCCTAAAACACTTACCTAGTGGGGGAAGCCTGTACTCCAAGAGACCCGCCCTTCAAAAGATAATTTTGGGGTGGTTTTTTATTTTTTGGGGTCCCCCCTTGTATAAATAATGAAGGTTAAAAAAAGGAACATTTGTAAATAGTCATCTTCTGTTTCATAAGAATACTAGTAGTTTCAAAAGGAACAAGTTAAACATTAACTTTGGGAGTATGAGTGAAGGATAGTAACACAATGAAATATTGATTGGGAACTGCATGGTACTGAAACTGGAACAGCTCCCTAGGGCTGCATTACCCAATTGCAACCAAGACAGACCCACAGACTTCTGAGTGAGTAACAGCCTACCGCATTTCTGACATTTGTGTATTTCAGCATGTTTGATTTATTGGTTAAGTGAAGCCACTGATGATCAAATATCCTTAACCGGAACTCCTGCTCCCCCCCGCCACCCCCCTTCTGCATTTAGAGAATCCCAGGAATCTGTGCCAGTGGAGGACAGAAGGCCAAAGATAAGAGACTTTCAGAGTCTGGGTCGGTCTTGTCAGGGAATTAGACGTGTCAGTGCTTATTTTGAAGCAGAAGAAATCTGCTTCTAGAGGAAGAAGAGACTCCCAGCTCGAGCCTGCCCACTGGAGTCCATGGCACAACTTCCAGATGGTGATATTCAGATTCTTTTGATATTTCTCCAGCTAGGGATACGAAATACATATGAGAAAAAAAATCATATGCCCTGGGGGGTGGAATAAGCAAGTCCTAACTATTGACAGTCTCTTGTCTATATTGAATGACTTGATCACCTCCTGTTGTCAATGTTGGGAAGTCAGCTGCAGGGGCCACCACCGTATGAACTTCATACAGTCACGCGTGGGTCCATGACCTCACCTTCCCACTCACCTTCCCCTTCACCCAGAATTTCGAGTGCTTCAAACAGGGCCTGTGGTAGGTACTCAGAAATATGCGATGATCAAGTGCCTGAATGACTGACAGAGATAAATGTAGAATGAAGGCTACATACGACAGAGAAGTGCCTTTTAGACAGTAATTAAAAAACACTGTTCTACCATCGGGGAGTTCATGGTGGCATTTGAAGATGCAGACTTCTTGAGCCTTTTCTTAGGATCTTAAGCAACTGAGGAGGAATAAGAAAGACCTGAGAAGGATTTCAAAGAACACATGACTAATTCACAGATAAGAGATAAGCACAGTTTCTGAGAAATTCAGTAATACCCAACAGTAGACTGAAAACAAGTTGGGAAGTGGCCTCACTGGCCAGTTCAAATAGCAATTGCCTCTCAGAAGTAATTTTTGAGAATTAATTTGGAATGGAAAGAATTTTCCTTTCCTTTTTTTTCCCCTTGTCTTTTCTTTCTTTCTTTCTTCTTTTTTTTTGGTTATAGGATGGTTCCCCATAATGAATTGTTTCAACCAGATGAAAGAATGTATTTGGCACACACTCGCTCAAAACCCAAATGGGGGGAGGGGGGTGGGAATCAAAGTTCCCTTAAGGATGTCGGCTCCAGACTACAGGAGTCAGCTTGAAAAAAAAAACAACAAAAACTTAGTTTGAAGAAGGTGGCAGAATTACATAATTATTCACAACTCATAAGAAATTAAAATACTTCTTCCAAATATGAAGTTGTGAGATAACAAAAGCCACAAATTCGAGACTTGAGGAGGGTGTATGCTTCGTTCCCTCTCCCACACAAGAACCCACATCAAAGCGTCTGGGCGGTGCTGGGCCCGAACACATGGCGGCTCTGCTCAGTGCGCCTGGGCGCAGGGAGAGAGGTTTCCTCAGTGCCTGGATGGATCTGTGGGGCCGGTTAGGACGCTGAGGACGCAGCATGCTGGAGAGGCAGGTGGTGGCCCCCGTGAAGAGGTGGTCCCCGAAAAGCACACGGGGTTCCTTCTCGTCCACTCACAGAAGCTCTGCACGAGGTGAGGAACAGCCGAACCATCACAAAGTCCAGGCGTTGGCAAGGAGAGGCATGTGGGGGTGGAGACATGGTCGAAGGAGCCCGAAGGGTCTGTCCTTCCAGACGGGCCCCCTGCAAGTGTCATCCTGTCTGGGCATAACTTTGAAAATCACAGCATCTTGTTGAACCAGACTCCGCCCCCCCACTTTTTTTTTTTTTTTTTTTTTTTTTTTTTTAGTCAGGGCCTCACTCTGCCTCCCAGTTCACGATCAGGGCTCACTGCACTGCAGCCTCAACTTCCTGGATTCAGGTAATTCTTATGCCTCAGCCTCCTGAGTAGCTGGGACTATAAGCTTATGCCACCATTTCTGGCTAATTTGTATTTTTGTAACGACGAGATCTCACTACATTGCCTGGGCTGGTCTCGAACGCCTGGGCTCAAGGAATCCTCTAGCCTCAGTATCCCAAAGTGCTGAGATTATAGATGTGAACTGCTGCTCCTGGCACAGACTCTTTTTTGGGGGGGAGGGTCTCACTCTCTTGCCCAGACGTGAGTGCAGTGGCACACTCCCAGCCACCGCAGCCTCAACCTGCTGGGCTCCGGTGATCCCTCCGCCTCAGCCTTCGAAGTAGCCGGAACTATAGGCACATGCCACCACGCCTGGCTAATTTTTGATTTATTGTAGAGATGAGGTCTCGCCAAGTTGCCTGGGTGGGTCTCAAACCTGCGGGCTCAGGCCATCCACTCTCCTCGGCCTCCCAAAGTTCTGGGATTACAGGCTGAGCCACCAAGCCCAGCCCAGACTCATTTTTTTTTAAAAGCCAGTGTTATCTGTTAAAAGTCCTAGGACTGTTGCCTTTGGTGGATGGATTAAGCATCACGTATTCAGTCCCATTTCAAGGAAGCAACTGCGTCAGCCCCATGTGAGGCTCTGAGGATTTCAGGAAGCAGACAGGGTTCCTGCCTTCAAGGTGCTTGTCACCTAGCAGGGTCGTCTGGTGGGCAACCTGTGGGCAGCTGGACAAGTGATCGGTGCATGGAACTGATGAGAGGAGATGCAGATAGGGTTGGCGTCCAGAGGCAGGAGAGGAGAGCTGAGGTGGGGGCTGTCAGAGAAGGCTTAGCCCTGGAGTGTGGAGCGGGCATGGGACAGGGGTGCAGAGAGAGCAAGACGAGCAGTGGAGAGGGAGGAAGACGGGGATGGAGTCCAGGTGGGCTGGCATGTCTGAGAAAGCTGCAGACTGTGGGAACTTTGTGCGCAGTCCTGGGGTGGTGGGACTGCTGGGGAACAGAGGACGGGCGTCAGCTGGGTGACAGTCCAGCAGCAGGACTAAGAGGTCAGACTGTGGGCCTGAGCCAGCTGAGAGACCCTTGGAGAGAGGGTCTCAAGCCTTACTTGAGCCATGATACTCTTGTCTGAGTGACAGGGACCATGACTCATAAAACAAAACCTTAACAAGGATTTGGAAAACAACCTTGATACTGATATTGGTTTCAGTAATAATTTTTTTATTACTGTGGAATAAATGTAAATCTAAATAAGTTGAAGACATCAAACTAAAAAGCTTCTGGGCAATAAAGGGAACAGGAAGAAGGCTTACAGGACAAGAGAAAATATCTGCAAACCATATAGCTGGAGAGATGTTAATATCCAAAATATACAAATCAAAGGTAAAAAAAGAGGAAATGATAATGACTTGAATTAAAATATAGCCCAAAGCCAGGGTTAGTGACTCAGCTTGTAATCCCAGCACTTTGGGAGCCCGAGGAGGGTGGATTGTCTGAGCCCATGGTTTCAAGACCAACCCAGGCATCTTACAGGACCAGAGAGAGGTGAAAAGGCCTGCTTGTCGTAGTGGAGAGAAATGCTGAGGGTGTGGCCTGGGGAGAACCCAGAGAGAGGTGGAGGACCCAGCACGAGTCCCAGGCCTCCCCATGTGAGGCCACAGGTGCATGCCAGTGTGCTTTCGGTCAGTGGAGGTACCACTTCCAAGGAAAGGTAAGGAGGTGGCTGATGAACATAGCCTGATGAACAGCATGTTTAGAATTGGGTCTTGGGAGAGAAGTCACTCACATGCAGGTGGGAGCCATAGTTCCCATAGGGTGGGCGGTACCTGGCGGTGCCCCATGGTGGTGACAGCATGGATGAGGCCAGGGGAAGAGCCCCAGATGATCCAGTTTCTAGAGCCAGGGGAAGAGCCCCAGATGGCCCAGTTTCTAGAGGCAGGGATGGGTATAGGAGAAGACCCCTGCGGGAGAGCAATCCCACCAGATAGCTGGGGCGGTGGTGTGGAAGGTTGCAGAGACCTCTCAGAACAAGAGGCTGAGGAGGCTGTGTAGTCCTCTTGGTCAGGAGATTCTGGTTGCCATTATTCGAGGCAGATGCCTCACTGCGTCGGGTGAAGAGGGCTTGGAGGTGGGGGAAGGTAGATCGTGGTAGACTCATTTCGGGGTCCACCACAGTGTGTGGCACACAGCAAAGGCCCCATTCGTGTATTTCAGTTGGAAATATTTCCCTCTATTTCTGTAGATCTTGTTTAATTTTTGTAAAAGCACATAACCTTGAAACAGAAAGCAGGCTTATGAACTTGACCAAGGAAGAACAAGAAATCAACCAGAGATCTATCCAGTCTGTGCTTGTCTGCTTTTCCTGTAGGCCTCCACAGAGTCCCACTTACAGGGGTCTTGTCTTTGAGTTGCATGTCCATGGCCCAAGACGCTGAATTCAAGAACCAGTTCCCATCCCATGCTGTTGAATACCTACCACGAGCCAGAAACATGAGGGACACATGGCCGTCGCCCCTCGGGTGCTCCTGGTCTTGTTTCTTTGCTTAATGTTGTAGAAATGGGAAGAGATCAAATTCTCTGAAGGGATGATACCCTCAGAGGAGCTAAGACCCAAGGAGCATCAACACCCTCTGTTTGCATTGTGGAAGCCCTTTAAGGAGCCAGAGAATTAAAAGAAATAAATGACGATAAAACCATGACTGCAAGTATTATTTTCAATAAATCTCACCTTTGGAGAATCCAACAGCCTTATGCTAGAGTAACTCTGACAGTGAAGGGGTTAAAATAACAAATAAATGACTTTATTTAGACTTGAGCATTTCTGGCATTTTTTTCTAGAATTTTTTTTTTTTGCCACAGTATTTGATGTGACAGCTTTTGTTTGCTCACACTTGTCTCTCTTTTAAAATCCTCATATCAGCAGTAAAAGCTATTTCTTTTTCCTGTAACATCTTGAGCTTGGTATCCAATGACGGGAGAAATTGCTCTTGCATTACTTGAAATTATAATATTATGCTTAATTTCTGGGGAGAAAAATGAGAATGTTTTAGATCTCAAGGCACCGAAGGCTTTGCAGACAGGTCTGTGGCTTTGCAGATAGGTCACTGAAGACTTTGCAGCATTTTTGCTGTTTAGTCATCCATGAAAGTCTTTTTTTTCCCCAGGGGAGGCACCGCCATTTCTGGAATTCTATAAGAAAGCTGAAACTTTTGAGACCTGTCTGGGCAAGGAAAGGATGGCCATCGTTTCTGAGGTGGTGGTCTAGCCTGACTGGGTACTGGTTGGGGTCTTGGACCTTTTCCCGATTCACTGCTAGGGAGGAAGTGAACAAGTCAGGGGAGACCTGGGATCTTTCCTGACTCTCATCTTTAAGCCAGCTGCCACTATTGAAGTGTCACCATCACCCTTGAAACCGTGTAACGCCGAACACACATGTGCCATTGCAAGAATGCCTCTTCGAAGTAGGTAGGGTTGATTGATGCACGCAGAAAGGTTACAGAGAGAATTTTGTATCTTTTCTTGACTTTGCAAGATCATTTATAGTCTATGAATAAACAGGAATATGTTGGCTAATCACATTAAAAGCAATTTTGAAATGAGTGCTCTGCTTCTTGGAGTTTGCTTATAGGAGTGAGAATCTGCTGTCTTTTCCAGTTTTCTTCACTGTCTGCTGGTCTCGTGTGGTCACTTCTGGTCCACGTAAGGGTGTTGACTCCTTGGCCATTGATTTGGAAGCCAGCATGTGTGGCTTGTGGGAACCCGTTACTCCTTGTGTCTCTTGGTGGGGGTGGGCGAAACGCTTTCTGCAGTTTTCAGAGCGGAGGGACCGGTTGGTATTTCCTAAGCTTTTCTGTGTATATCGTTAAAAGCACAGTTTTACCACTCTAAAGGAGGACGCCAAGGGGCCAAATGCCGGTGGAATTCTGTAATGTGGGCTGCAGTGTAAGCTGTGGTAGGGTTGAACTGAGGACTGTTCTAGAAAAACCTGTAAGTAATTAAGTTCTCCCTCCAGCAAGGTAAAAGCTGAGTCTGAAGTATATTAGTACAAAAAAAAGTGAAACCTTTGTTGGTGGTTATACTATTTCCCCCCTCTTTTTTAATATAAGTAAATAAAGAATTCTGGCAAGATGAAAAAATCTCGTATCTCATTACTAACCCTAAGGAGAGAAAAAACAAAAGATGTAGCCATTGTTGGTTGCATGTTTTAAATCGCTGAGGTCAGGACAAAACTTAGATTACCCTGTTTCAGCAATTCCCAAATCATGTTCCGGGGAATAGGAGATATTTCTCAGGGAGGGCGGGGTAGAGGAGAGGACGATTTCAAGGCTAGCTCAGTTCCAGAAAACTTGCATGTAATTTCCCCTCCTCTGGAGATGCTTTGTGCACTTTAGTGCATTAAAACAATGCCATGTGCATGTGTGGAACCCAGTACTTTCTTATCCCATATGACCACATAGTCCTTTTTCCACGAGGCACCTACTGGCATCTTATGGTAATTACGACTCGCTTCATTCAAATGGAAATGCCACCCACTAGCAGTTATTTTACCTGGCACCCTCTCTTCATAGTACTTTATTCATGTCTGTGTTGTCATGTGTGTGTCTGGCTTTCAGGATAGACTGCACACTTCCTGAGGACAGACGACTTTAGTTCCTCATCTGTGTATGAAGAACTGGAATTACCTTTTTGAAGGTGGGCCGCCTTGTAGGACATGCTTCCTTCTCTAGGTGAGTGTTCTAGGAACCCATTCACATCAGTGCACCACCTAGAATCATTATGAGAGGCTGTGTTCAGCTTCAGTGAAATTCTTTTTGGAGATTCTTTCAACGGGTTTGACCATTTCATGATGGGTGATTTATGAGTGCCCCTGTCCACACCAACACTCAGTGTTAAGCAGTTTTTGACCCAACGCAGTATGACCCCCACACCCCACCTTCCCTATTCACCTGATCTCATCTGAGTGACTTGTTTTTTGTTCCTCTGGATGGAAAAAGTCCTCAGACAGAAACATTTTGCCCATGTGGAAGAAGCGAAACAAAAAATGGCAGAAGCATTAAAAGGCATCAAAATTGACAAGTTCCAAAATGATTTTGAGCGGTGGAAAAAGCGTCTCCAAAGGTGTATTGCATCCAACGGTGAGTACTTTGAAGGTGTCCAAAGTTCAAACATGTAAGAATAAATACACATTTTTTTCGATAAATAAATTCCAGGGTTTTCCGGGGTCTCCCTTGTATACTCTGGTGCAATCGTAGGAGTTTCAATGACTGTTGAAACCCTGTCCTGCCATGGCCCATGGAAGGATTTTGGGCACGTTTTGGGATCTGCCAATAATGATGAAGTTTAGAAATAAAAATTTGGGAAGCAAGAGAGACATTGAAAGCAAATGTTTGCAGAGCTGGTCCAGTTCAATCACTCTCTTCCTGCATTCCGTTTTCTCAATGAAGAGAAAATACCTGCGGCAGACTTTTTATCTTTCTTTGCAATTGCAAGAACAAAATGATATAGAAAGTTCTTGATTTTAAAACCAGGAAAAGATATAATCTGATGACCCAGGACTCCAAGAAGACACAAGTGAAGCAAGCTGGCAGTGCTGAGTAGGTAACATCAAGTTTTCATAAAGGACTTTGAGCAGTGAGCACAGGGCCTGGAAGAGCAGGCTCACCCCAAAGTCTTCACTTTTGAGAGCAATCAGAATGAGTAGCCACCCTCTGTAAGGAGATTCAGGGCTGTCACCAAGAGAGAGGCTGGCAAGACACCATCATGGCGCAGGATGATGGAAAAGGTGTAGAATTTGAACTCTGACAGTCTTGGCTCTGCATAATAGGAAGTCTGTCTCTTAGTCTCATGGTCTTGGGCCAGAGTTTCGGCTTCTTTATTTTTAAATATTTTAGCATATGTATTTTTAAGATTTATTAAATTTTTATAAAGTCATATGTAAGATACCTGCAACCACTTTAACGTGATGAGAAAATGGTTGTGATTTCTGTTGATGACAAATCACAGGAACTGAAAATATTGATGACGTTTCTGGCCCAAGTTCGTGACTGAAGTAAATGCTCTAAAGGTCTGTTAGAGAGTATTAAAAATAAAGATAGAACATGTTTACAGATCCCTTTTCAGTAAAAGGTAACTACGAATGAGTTCAAGGCTAAGTTGGCTTCATTTGGGGAACATTGGTTAATAATTTGGGAAGTCAAGTGTTGGTGGCGGATGGGACCAAGGAAGGGAAGACTGGGGATACTTGGGGTGGGCTTGTCAGCAAGACAGGACACAGATGCTGATGCAGCCTGGATGCTGGTGTGGTGGTCAGTCGAGGGTGGCAGGACACATGGTAGTCGTATCTGCACCCACCCAAGCCCTCTGACCATGGCACTCAGTGGTAACCAAGACACAGTGCCTCCAGGTTGCCCTTCTTTCTTGTTTAATAAATTTTAATTAATTTTTTTCTGCTTCCATTCCTGTATTCCCATTTTGTTCATTGGTAGCCTTTCTTGGTGGTTGTTTTCTGGAAGTATTACTTTGAGCTAGTCTTCAGTCATACCTGGCTCTCTTGAAGTTGTCAATCTGTAGGATTTGCCTGGGAACCCGAGCACTTGGATAAACACACCAGCAATGGCCCCTTTGTATCAATTCCCTTTCTCCCAGGGGTCCTTTGCCGGACTCGGTATTTGGGTGGATAAACTATGTAATTTGCCACTAAATCTATTATAGCAAACTGGAAAGATCCAAAGACTCAGAGCCAAAGATCAAGATCCTTCCAACCCTTTCTTAGGCATTCTCATGACCAGCCAATCACATAAATAATTATAATTTATTTATGCCATCAAATATTTATCAAGTATCTCTTTTGTGTGGGCTGTGGTTGTCAGACTATATGTCAGAACACATTCATGGGTTAATGAAAGTAATTTAGAGAGTTGGAACCAAGATTTAAAAAAAGAAATAGAAAACACTACTAGTAAAGGCAAAAATGTTCTATCATGAAATGTATGTCTCTGATTTGTATGTGTGCGCATTAATGTGTATTCTAGATTACAATGACTAGTCTGTTTATTTCTTATTTTAGGTCATTGTCAAAAAATTGGAAAATTTCTCCTGCAGGGATGATTCGGCAAACATTAAAATTAAGAATGATCCTGTCATTAAAGGTGCAATTGAGTGGAGTAGTTAACACATGAATTAAATATGCATGACACGAACAACACAGGAGAAGCGGCATGGTTCTGTCTGACACCTGGTGGGCACCTGCCACAGGTGAGACACCATGCTGCATGGTGCAGAGGATAAACCCAGGCAGACATTTCCACAGGAATGGTAGGTAGTGTCTGGAGGTCTGAGCTGAGTTTTGCTGTATTCCCTGTTTCGAGAACAGGGAGAAACTCAGCACAAACACCTCCTAGAGGTGGGACCAATCCTTGGAGTGCAACCGAATTTCACAGGCCACTCGAAGAAGCCTTCCATCATCCTAAGCACAAGAGGGGCCATCAACAAGCAATCAACGGAGAAGTGGCACAGTAAGACATATGTTTTCAGAATGTCACCTTAGATGCTCTATGAAACAACAATTGTTTGGAGTGATACTAAAGGCAAAAATACCCCGAGGAAGTTTTGTTTTTTTTCTTTTTGAGTTGGAGTCTCACTCTGTCGCCCAGACTGGAGTGCAGTGGCCGCTCCCGGCCACCACAGCCTCGACCTGCTGGGCTCCGGCGATCCTTCTGCCTCCGCCTTCCAAGTAGCCGGAATTACAGGCATGCGCTACCACGCCTGGCTGATTTTTTGTAGAGATGAGGTCTCGCTGCCCAGGCGGGTCTTGAACCCGCGGGCTCAGGCAATCCACTCACCTCAGCCTCCCAAAGGCAAGGGATTACAGGCTGAGCCACTGAGCCCGGCTCCGAGGAAGTTTTACAGACATCTGGATGGGCCGGGGTAGTAACAGTGGGCATGAACACAGGCAAATAAGGGTTTGGAAGAGGCGTCTATTGTTTTTGATTTCATTTTTTTTTTTTGAATTGGAGTCTCACTCTGTCACCCAGACTGGAGTGCAGTGTCCGCTTCTGGCCACCGCAGCCTCGACCTGCTGGGCGCCGGTGATCCTTCCGCCTCAGCCTTCCAAGTAGCTGGAACTACAGGCGCGCCACCACGCCCGGCTCATTTTTGATTCACTGTAGAGACGAGGTCTCACCAAGTTGCCCAGGCGGGTCTTGAACCCGCGGGCTCAGGCAATCCACTCACCTCAGCCTCCCAAAGGTGCGGGATTACAGGCTGAGCCACCGAGCCCGGCTCGATTTCATTTTTTAAATGTTGGTCATGACTCACTAAACTACTTAACTAACCTCCAGATGTTCTGACACACAGTTTGAAAACCACAGCCCTACAACTCCTAGCAACCATGGCAGTACAACCTCACACAAAAGAGACACTTGATAAATATCTGATGAATAACGAAGTGATTGGCTGGTTATCAGAATATCCAAGGAACAGTCAGAAGGGCCTTGATCTTTGGCTCTATTTTTTTTTTTTGAGTTGGAGTCTCACTCAGTCGCCCAGACGAGTGCAGTGGCCGCTCCCGGCCACCACAGCCTCGACCTGCTGGGCTCCGGCGATCCTTCTGCCTCAGCCTTCCGAGTAGCCGGAATTACAGGTGCGCGCTATCACACCCAGCTGATTTTTTGATTTATTGTAGAGATGAGGTCTCGCTGCCCAGGTGGGTCTCGAACCCGCCGGCTCAGGCAATCCACTCACCTCAGTCTCCCAAAGGTGTAGGATTACAGGCTGAGCCACCGAGCCTGGCTTATTTTTAAAAATATATTCTATTTTAAAGATGTGGGATGCAATTCAGGATTAGGTACACAAGTGGACATTGTACAGGTAAAGTTTGGGCCTTCCTTTGATCCCCACTTTGCCTGGTTTGAGACCAGGTTCCTTGTTGATGCTGTGTGACCATCCTCATCCCAGCAGTATCCCGCTACTGCCAATCCCTTTCTTATAGTATTATGGTAAATGTTCAGGATCCGCTTATGAGTGAGAAAATGTGGTACTCTATTCTTTGTTTCTGTGATAGATCACTGAGTATTATAGACTCTAAATTCATCCAAGTTGCTGCGACGTCCACGTTTGTCCTTATTTATAGTTGCATAATATTCCATCATGTATATATACCACATTTTTTAAAAAATCCAGTCCGGTTTCAATGAGTAGCATGCTTTGTTCCATGTTTTTACTATTGTCAAAAGTGCTGCAATAAACATGCATGTGCAGGTATCTTTTTTGTAGAATGATTTGAGTTTCTCTGAGTATGTTCCCAGTACGGTGATTGCTGGATCATATGGAAGGTCAATTTCCAGTTCTTTTAGAAGTTACCACACTATTTTCCATCTGCATTCCCACCAGCAGTGTAGAAGCATTTCTTTTTGTCTGCATCCTCGCCAGCATCTGTTGTTGTTTGTTTTATTAATGATGGCCATTCTTACTGGGGTTAGGTGGTATCTCAATAATCTTTATGAAGTAGAAACTAATGCAGAGGTGACAAACTTTTCCTGCAAAGGGCTAGATGGTACATATTTTAGACTTCATGGTCTATATTGCTTCTGCTACAACTACTTGATTTTGCCACTCTGCTGTTGAAGGGACTGTGGACAACACAGACGTGAACAGGAATGTCTGTGTTCTAATAAAACTTTATTTGCAAAAGCAGACAGTGGGCAAGATTCATGTGGTTGCAGTTTTCAGGCTCCTGGTCTCAACTGGGCACCCACAGGATATTTAGCAATGTCTGGAGATCTTTTTGGTTGTCACTGCTTGGGGAGGGGCTGCTGTTCACATCTAGTGAGTAGAGGCCGGGGATGCTAATACATGTCCTACAGTGCACAAGACAGCACCCAGAGCCCATGGTGCCGCGGTTGAGAAACCCTGGTTTGGGGCACAGGGTAATTTTGTGGATGTGGTGAGTGTTAGCGGCAGGGAGTCAACAGTGAAACGAGGTTCAGGGTTTTGCTGGCACTGATGTTACCTTTCCTTTCCAGGCGGAATATATGTGGTATAAAAATAATAAAATTTAAATTAAACTTGCTTTAGTAACTAAAAATTTAAGCAGGATTGGCTCATCCTAATAACTTTAAAACATTTCTTTTAGTGCCTTTACATATGTACATGTTTGTAGGCAGTCATTTAGGTTTTTCCCCCACAGATATGAATGTTTCATTAATTAAAATCACAAGTGCCTCACATATTCAAAAAATATATGAAATGCAGCATGCAATGGTGCAGCCCTGAGAGGACCTCTGTGTTTCCACTTCCCTAGAGACTCCAGATTTCCAGGCACGCAGGCAGGACTGTCCCAGAGCTCGGGCTCTTCAAGTTGACGAGACCCTGGTTCCCCCAAATGCTGGATGTCGTGTCCTTGTCTTACTCCATCTCTGGTTTTGTCATCTGATCTCTGCTAGGATGGTGGTATGTGATTGACGGAGGTAACTAGTTCCCCTGGGCTAGTATTCAGCATTTGTCTGTCTCTGAGAAACTCCTAGGGAATGGGTCATCCACCACATTTGCTGAACTCTTCACCAACACTTTGCCCAGGTGGAGTCCTCCACACCGCTAGACTCAAATTACTTTTTTTCCACTTCCTAATGTTTTTTTGAACAGACAGCTCTGTTTCTCTTGCAACTCTAGAGCGTTTTTCTCTCCTCCAATTTTCTTTCTTTTGGGGGGTAGTTTTTTATTTTTAATTTGTTTCCCTCTTTATTTTCTTACTGAAATGTGGTCAGGATGAGATACAAGTCAGGAGTAGGTTCATGAGTTGTCTGCATGTAGGTGAAGTCTGAACCTCCAACTGATCCTTACTTCCCCTGGTTTAAGATCAGTTACCCTTTGTGATGCCACGTGCTCTGCCCCTCCCTCCCTCCCCTGGCAGTGTCTTGCAACTGCCCATACCTCCCTTGTAGCATTGTGATAAATGTTCAAGACCCACTTATGAGTGAGAACATGAGAACACGTGGTATGCAGTTCTTTGTTTCTGTGATAGATCACTAGACACGATGGATTCTAAATCCATCCAGTTTGCTGCAAAGTCTAACATTTTGCCTTTCCTTATGGCTACGTAATACTCCATTGTGTATATTTACCACATTTTCTTTACCCAGTTCATTTTCAGTGGGCAACAGGGTTGGTTCCCTGTAGTTGCTATTGTGAATAGCATGGCAATAAACATGCATGTACAGATATCTTTTCTGTGGAGCAATTGAAGTTCTTCTGGGTATATCCCCAGAAAGGGGATTGCTGGATCATATGGAAGGTCAATTTGTAGTTTTTAAAAAACTCGCCACACTGTTTTCCATAGAGGCTGGTCTAATTTGCACTCCTGTCAACAGTGTAGAAACGTTGCTTTTCCTCCACACCCACGCCAGCATCTGTTGTTTTTTGATTTATTAATGATGGCCATCTTTACTGGAGTTAGGTGGTATCTCAATGTGGTTTTAATCTGCATTTCTCTGATGATTAGTGAGGCTGAGCATTTTTTATGTGTCTGTTGGTTGCTTGTATGTCTTCTTTTGAAGTGTCTATTCATGTCTTTTGCCCACTTTTTAATAGGATTGTTTGTTTTTTCCTTTCGGCTTGTTTGAGTTCCTTATAGATCCTGGATGTTAGGCCCTTGTCAGACCTCAATTAGCGAATATTTTTTTCCATACTGTGGGTGGTCTCCCCACTCTCTTGATGGTTTCTTTTGCTGTGCAGAAGCTTTTCAGTTTGATGAGGTCCTACATGTCTTTTGTAGCTATTATGTCATTCGCTTTTGGGGATTTGATCATGACTTGGTTGGTTGCCAACTCCTATGTGCATGAGTGTGTCTCCTACATTTTCTTCTGTGATTCTAATAGTTTGAGGTTTTACGTTTAGGGCTTTGATCTGATTAGAGTTGATTTTTGTGTATAGCAATGGATAGGGGTCCTGTTTCATGCTTCTGCATGTGGTCAGTCAGTTTTCCCGGTACTATTTGCTGAGTAAAGTCTCTTTTCCCCAGTGGTTGTTATTGCTTCTTCTCCCCTTTTCATAGACACGTTCTTAGAGCTGTAAGAATCACTGATCCACCTAGCACTCTCTTCACTGGAATGTGTTTGCTGCTGTGTCTCTTGGCTTTCCTGAGTGCCCTAAGGGCTGGGACTGGTTTTATTTATCTCTGAATCCTTGAAACCTAACTCACTACTAAGCTCAGAAAAGGTTTCCAAAAAAGATTTTGAATGAAAAAAAAAAAAAAAGAATCACTGATATTTCCATCTACCCCTTTTAATGGCTTTGGGGAACTAGAATGGTGCGTCCAATCTCTTCTCAGGTCCTCCATACTGCTAGACTCAAATTACTTTTTTTTTTTTTTACTTCCTAACATTTTTTTTTGAATGGAAAACTCTGCTTCTCTTGCAATATTTTCATGTTATTGAAAAATTTCATTATTAGATTCAATATGTAATTTTTGACATACGATGGCATTGACCTTTAAAAAGAAATGTTTCATCATAAAATGAAATTTAATGCTTTAATGAATGGATCCTAATGTCAATAATTTTATAAATATATATATGCATCTTTCTAATTTTCAAAATGTCATATTTTCCCTAGCACTTATATTTCTTTTCAACATCTCCCACAGATTTCTTTAAAAATGAAACTTGCATTTTAGAATAGTTTTAGATTTACAGAAAAATTGCAAAAATAGCACAGAGAGTTCCCATATACCCATACCCAGTTTCTCCTAAGATTCTCATCTTACAAAAGTATGGCACACTTGTCACAATGAATGCACCAATAGGAATACATTCTTTTCAACTCAAGTCCACACTTCCTTCATATTTTTAGAGTTCTTTTCTAATGTCTTCTTTATGTCCCAGGATACCATGTGACATTTGGTGATCATGTCTCTATTTGCTTCTCTTGGCTTTGACCATTTTCTCAACATTCCTTGTTTCTGATGACCTTGACAATTTTGAGGTGTCCTGGGCAGGTATTTTGTGGAATGTCCCACAGTTGGGATTTGTCTGACGTTTTCCTCATGATTTTATGGGTTTTGGGAGAAAGAATAAAGAGGTAAATTGCCATCTTGCCATACCCATCCAAGGGCATACGCCATCAACATGCCTTATTATATGGATGCCAAATCCATCACCCAACTGATATAGGGCTTATCAGGTTTGTCCTCTGTGAAGCTACTTGTTGCGCCCCTTCCCATGGTGTCCTCTTTGGAAGGAAGTCGTTGTGTACTCAGCTCTCACTTGAGAATCAGGGAGTTGGGTTAACATAGATACAGATGATCACACATAGAGACAGTTATAAATATGTGTGTATGCACAAGTTCCTCTGCATACATACATATATCCTTGCTTTGACAGCCGAGTGTGTCTAGAAACAATGACATACCAGTAGCAATAAGCACACCTTGTGCTCAGATATTGGTTTCTTATATCCTTCTCCAGTATGAGGAACCAGGGATCCTTGGAGAAATGGGTTATGTAGGGTGGAGTATCTACATCGAGTATTTGGAATCATTCTGCAAGGGAGATTCCTCTCTTCTGTCCTCATTTATTTGCTCAGTCATTCATTTATAATCATGATTTATTTTGTTGCTTGGAATGTACCGGCTTTGGCCATTGGGAACTTGGCTCCCCTGTCCTGTTGACATACCTGTCATTGTGGGTTTTGTTGCTGCTGGTGGTGGTGGGTTCTTTTATTTTGTGTTGTTTTAGGGGACAGAGTCTTGCTCTTTTGCCCAGGGAGGAGTACAGTGATATGATCATAGCTCACTGCAGCCTCAAACTCCTGGATTTAAGCAATTTTCCCACCTCAGCCTCTCAAGTAACTGGGTCTACAGTCACACATCAGCATGCCTGGATGACTTTCTATTTTTATTTATTTATTTATTTGTAGAGACAGAGTCTTGATATATTACTCAGGTTGGTCTTGAACTCCTGGTCTCAAGTGATTCTCTTGCCTTTGCCTCCCAAAGTACTGGCATTACAGATGTGAGCCACCACACCCAGCTTTTTTTTTAATGCACTTTTTTACTTTCTGGCACTACAGGATACTCCAGATTCTTCATGCATATTTTTTGCCCTGGTCCTTGAATAAGTCATTTCTCCAAGGGGCCCTGATTCCTCTTATTGGAGAAGGGTATTAGAAACCAATATCTGAGCACAAGGTGTGCTTATTGCTACTGGTATGTCATTGCTTCTAGACCCACTCACCTGTCGGAGCAAGGACATGCATGTGTGTAGAGGAACTTGTCTATACACACATATCTATAACTATTTATATATTAAAATGAGTTCAAGTTTGTGCTGATGTCTCCAACTCCAACCTGTCACCACATGAATCCTCCTCACCTCTTCCTCTGACTCGCCTGTCACAATCCACTCCAGTCGTACAGTGTTTAGCACCTAAAAGCTGCTCTTCCTTAAAAGCTTGTATTTCTTTTGAGCTCTGTGTGTTCAATTGTTCTGACTGATTGTTCAGTGTTTTAAAATGTACTGATTTATTTACTGCCCCGCATGTGTTAGGCAAATAGTGACTTAATAAGACACTCTGTAGTAAGTGTTAGAGACAGACATTTTGACATGTGAGCCCAGAAAAAACTGGGCTTCTTCCACCCCCCAAAACAGAAACTTTCGGATCCCTAAGAAACTAGGCAATGTGTGCTTAGGAGCTCTTGAAGGCTGTGAAGGAAATTCACAGTTCACAGCTGGCTGAGTGTATAGCCTCAGTTTCAGGTAGGGATTGCCCTAGACTTCCTGAGCCTTTTGCTCTTTGATAAAGGGAATGATGTCAGTAGACTTGACTGGGGAAGGGGTGGGGTGGGGGGTGGTGGTGTTGGTATAGCTCAGCAGGGATGGGATCTCAGCTGCAGTCCACCTTGAACCCAATCCTATGGAGGCTCTGGAGCATGAGCTGCACCCAAGTTGCTCTCCCCTGGAGGCAAGAGTGAGGACGTTTTTGTTCTGCATCTGAGTCTTATGCTGTTGTCCAGGCTGGAGTGCAGTGGTATGATCACGGCTCACTGCAGCTTTGACCTCCTGGGCTCAAGCAATCCTTCCACCTCTGCCTCCTGAGTAGCTAGGACTACAATCGCCTGCCATCATGCCCAGCTCATTTTTTTTTTTTAGTTTTGTAGAGACAGGTTCTCAATATGTCACCCAAGCTAGTCTTGAATTCCTGGACTCAAGCAATCTTCTCTTCTTGGCCATGCTATGGACTGGGGTTAGAGGTGTGAATCACCGTGCACAGTATAGGGCAATAACTTTTTTATTTTTATTTTTTAGATTTTAAAATATAGTTTATTTAAAAACAAATTAGAGCAAGAAAGAGAAGGGAAAGAGAAGAGTCACCTCCCCAAGGTGGGGGAGAGGACCAAAGCTAGGAAGCATGACCACAGTCATAGCTCAGAGAGCACATGGCCACACCAGAGTCTAGCAAGGCAATGGCCAGGGCAAGAACTTTTATACCCCGGTACTGGTCAGTCTTTGGATGGCCTTTAGGGAAGAGCATGACAAAACTCTCTGGAGAAGGAGGCAACTGGGAGCCTCTGATATTCTTCACAGCTGGGAAATGAGAACTCTGACCTAACAAAGAGTCAGAGTGAGAAGCTCAGATTTCATAACACAGTCCTTAACTCTCTGGGAAGATGATGGGAAACCTGATTGTTCCCCAATATACAAAAGGGTCCCCCAAATCCCCAAATTTATTTATAAGAAATTGTGTATTTATTCTTACCTGTTTAGCTCCAGTCACCTTCAAAGTACTCTCTGATAGATGCAATATACCTATCAAGACACTTTATCCACTGCTCGAGACAGATTTTGAACTCATCGATTTCGATGCCTTTTAGTGCTTCTGCCCTTTTTTTGTTTCACCTCTTCCACACCGGCAGAATGTTTCCCTTTGAGGACTTCTCTCACAGTGGGGTGGGAGGGTTGGGCAGTCACTCCAGGTGAGATCAGGTGAATAAGGAGGGTGGGGCATGGGGAGTTATGCCGTTTGGGGTCAAAAACTGCTGAAAACTCAGTGCAGTGTGGATTGGTGTGTTATAAATTGCCCATCGTGAAATGGGCAAATGCGTTGAAAGAATCTCCAAAAAGAAAACTCACTGAAGCCAAATGCAGCCTCTCACAACACTCGCTGGTCTACAGATACTGATGGGTTCCTAGAACACTTACCTAGTGAGGGAAGCCTGTACTACAAGGAGCCTGTCCTCTAAAAAAGACAATTCCAGGTGTTTTGTGTTTCTCCCTCGTAGTTTCAGTGGAAGATCAAAAGGTTTGGGAGATGTTGTCTGTGAGGAGGGCTCCCTACTCCTTTTTAAACAATTGCATGCTGCCACTATCTCAGCTTTAATAGGCCATAGGAGACACAAATGCCACACAGACACCACCTTTTACATGAAATCTGGCCAGGAGGTGTATTTGTTGTCTGTTGCCTGATCGAGATAAGAATTTCTGATGGAGATGACTTATCTCTTAGAAGAGATGGTGTCCTCGTTTAGCCAAAGTGGGATGGCTATTTCTTGTACCTCTCCGCAGTGCCGAGGAGGGGTTTCTGTGGACGCCTGGTTGGTTGGCAAGTTTGCTTGGCCAGCAGGTGTTGTCAGGAACATCGAGGTTACGCTGGATCATGAACTTGCCGTTGTTAAATATTTTGCAGGTTCCCTGTGTTTGAAGAGTCATTTTGCCTCTCTAGGACCTACTGGGAGGCCACTGCATTCCAAAAACAGTTTCTTCTAAAAAGGGAATGTGAACAGAAATGACTGTTGACATTAGCGTAGCTGGGGAGGAGCTCCCTTGAATGAAAGGGAAATACTGGAAATACTCTGGGCATGTCCCAGCCCCTCCCTTGCTGGCCATAACGAGAAACACCATGACTCTGCTGCCCTCTGAGAAGAAATGTCTGTTGGCTTTGTGATCTGTACCTACTATTGCTGTGTATACTGTAACCTGCAGCTGTGACGAAAAGCAAAGGCCAGGCTAGGAAAACCCAGAGCTGGACAGTTTGTCCATGTGGAGAAGTTCAAAGTTCTCCAGTTATTCAAAGCACAGCACACACTGTCCAAAACTTTTCTAGCCAAATGGGTTGATCCTGTCACTTGGGTCATGCGTTGTGTTTGTTGACCAGACTCTTTGGTCTCCTGGGCGCCCGTCTCTTGGCGTCTCTGCTGCAGGAAGGATGATGTGGAGATACCCCCGGTTGGATATCGGGGTTAAATCTGGGTATCACTCTGTGCAACAGTAATGTGTCTTTTCTAATGGATTTGTCAGTTACCCTATTATTATTGTTACTATTATTATCATTTGTAGAGATGAAGTCTCACTATGTTGCCCAGGCAGGTCTCAAACTCCTGGACTCCGGCAATCTTCTAGCCTTGGCCTCCCAAAGTGCTGGGATTACAGGCATGAGCCATTGCGCCTGGCCTCTTCATTTACTTTTTAATGCCGTCTAATAATGAAGATTTGTCTCAGTCTGTTGGGGCTGTGGTAACAGAAACACCAGAGACTGGGGAATCTTTAACCAACAGAAACTCATGGCTCACAGTTCCAGAGGCTGGAAAATCTGAGATCAAAGAGCCAACAGATTCAGTGTCTGGGGAGGGCTCTCTGCTTCACAGGTGGCAACTTTTAGCTTCATTCTCACACGGCACAAGGAGCAAGCAAGCTCCCTCGGTCTCCTTCTTAGAGGCAACAATGCCATTCGGGAGGGCTTTACCGTCGTGACTTGGTCACTCTTTCAAAGGCCCCATCTCCTCATTCCATCACATTAGGTTTCAGCATATGAATTTAGGGGAGACACAATATTCAGACCACAGCAAGGCCCTTTACCTACACATTTGCCGAAAGCTATTATTGTTCCGGTTTGTCTATTCCTGTAAACAAACAAGCAAATCACCAAAAAAAGCAAAAGAGAAGGTAATGACCGAATCCCCATTTCACCTTGTTTCCTTTTGACAATTTACGACGTACTCAATGAAACCTTACACTGCTGGGGACAAATGTAGTCCTGTTACTAACAGACTGGAGAACAGATCATTGTCATATGTCTGTGGAGGTGACTGGGTACACAGAGGATTCTTTCTTATTAGTTTGCCTGAGGAATTGAGGAAGGATGTGTGCCCTTTGAGAGAGATGGGGAATGAACTAGAGAAAATATCGTCTATGGCAGAAGGTCTCAATTTTATGAGGTCTAATGTTCCCCCCGCTTTTTTTTTTAGTTGGGGTCTCACTCTTTGTTGCCCAGGCTGGAGTGCAGTGGCACGCTCATGGCCACCGCAGCCTCGGCCTCCTGGGCTTAGGTGAGCCTTCCACCTCAGCCTTCCAAGTAGCTGGAACTAAAGATGAACTCCACAATGCCTGGCTAGTTTTTTGTGATTTATGGTAGAGACGAGGTCTCATCAAGTTGCCCAGGCTGGTCTTGAACACCCGGGCTCAGACAATCCTCTCGCCTCGGCCTCCCAAAGTGCTGGGATTACAGGCTGAGTCACCGTGCCCGGCCAATGTCCCTTTTTATAATAAATATTTTGTAATGCTCTGTAGACGATGGCAAAGCAGGAATACAAATTCCCTCATCCGTGTGTGCGTTCACCTTATAAAGTGATGTTGCCACCTGACAATAGCAGTGGCAACTGTTTTTCTGCCTGCTTGAATCCAGGCTAGACTTGTGATTTTATTTCTTTATTTTATTTTAGTTTTGGAGACAGGGTCTCACTCTTTTGCTCAGGCTGGAGTGCAGTGGCACAATCGTAGCTCACCCTCAGTCTCGACCTCCTGTCCTCAAGCGATCCTCCCGCCTCAGCCGCTTGAGTAACTGAAACTGCAGGCACGTGCCACCATGCCCGGCTAATTTTTAACTTTTATTTTTGTAAAGACAGGGTGTCACTCTGTTGCCCAGGCTGGAGTGCAGTGGCATGGATCATAGCTCACTGCAGCCTCAACTTCCTGGCCTCAAGAGATCCTCCTGTCTCAGCCTCCCAGCATGTTGAGATTAGAGAAGTACAAAGCCATACCTGACCTGGCCTTGACCAGTAGAAACTTCAAAGTTAGGACCTCAAAGGCTTCGTAGCTTCTCCCTTCACCCTCTTAGAGCCAAGGCTCTGTGTGAGGAAAACTGAGCTAGCCACATGAAGGAGAACTTAAGTACCACGTCTGACATTTCCAGCCACTTGGCAGACATGTGGTCATCTAGGACTAGCCAGCCCTTGGCTGACCTGGCAATCAGGTGCACTCAGTAGCAGGGTGTGGAATACAGGAAAGTCATCCCAGCTGAGCCCTGCCCACAATGCCAGCTTACAGCCTTATGAGTGAAGAAATGGTTATTATTTGAAGCCACCAAGTTTGGGGGACAGTTTGCTATGTACTAATAGATAACTGAAATTCCCTCCTTATTTTCTTTGTAAGTCATAACTTACATAACCTACCATGCCTGTGGTTAAGAAGAAAAATGTAATACCCTAATTATAATGCAAAGAGATAGAATAGGAAAGTGGTATGTAATGCAAGAATATGCAGATGCTGGGGAACAACTACACTTGATGTCATAAGGAAGCAGCTAAACGTGTCTAGGGTCACCACAAACTCACTTGCTGCCAGTGTGGACTGCCACCTTGACGATGATTAAGGTACCATGAGTGGCGTTGCCTTCAGTGTTGTGACTTTCCGAAATGATGATTGGTTGAGTTCGGAAAAAACAAGAAGTAAAACTTTTACTTCTATTGACATAGCAATCACCTTCTCAGAAAATTAATTAATTTTATATGAAAACTATACCCTCAAGCCCCCTTTGTGTTTGCACATAAACTGGAGCTGCGTTCTAGACCCAGATAATTATAAACACTCTCAAAAGCTGAAAGAATTCACCACCAGTAGACTTGCACTACAAGAAAGGTTAAAGGGAGGCTGAGGTGGGAGGATCACTTGAGGTCAAGACTTCAAGACCAGTCAACATAGGGAGACCACATTTCTACCAAAAAAAAAAGAGGATAGAAGAAGTCCTTTAGATAGAAGGAAACTGATATCATGCAGAAATATGAATCTTCACAAGAGAATGAATAGCACTGAAAATGATAGTTACACAGGAAGATATATATTTTCTTATTATATGAATCTCTTTGAAAGATAATTGACTATTTAAAAATATAAGAATGCATGAAAACAATAGTACAAAGATCAGGAGCAGAAAAATGAAAATATACTATTTTGTGGGTCTTAACCTATATGTAAAGTAATATACTATCTGTTGAATGTAGACAGTGATACATTAAATATGTATACGATAAATCTCAAAGCCACTATTGACAACAAAACAAAAACATATAGTGCATATACCAGCAAAAGAGATAAAATTATTAAAAATAAACAGTTAATTCAAAAGGAGAGAGAAAAAGAGAACAAAAACAGATGAAATAAGTAGAAAACAATCAGCAAGTTTTTAGATTTAAACCTAATCATACCAATAATCACATTAAATGTAAATAGTGAAATGCCCTAACTTAAAGACAGGGTTTGTAAGATTGAATTAAAAGTAAGACCTAGCTATATGCTACCTACAAAAAACAAAACAAAATGGACCTTAAATATGAAGATGACACAGAGATGAAAAAAGATATACTATGACAATAATAACCATATAGTTAACAATATTATATTATGCACTTAAAATTGAGGTGATTTCCTCAGTGTTATATAAGTCATCTACCAAGTCCTTCAGCTTATGTCAAAGACAGAATGTTTTTACTCTAAGATCAAGAGCAAGACAAGGGTGTGTTTTCTCCCTACTTCTATTCATTACCATACTGGAGGTCCTATCCAGGGCAATCAGTCAAAAAACAGAAATAAAAGACAACTCGATTGGAAAAGAAGTAAAACTGATCTTATTATGATCAAAAGTATGACCAAATGATGTGATTGTCTGTGTCAAAACCTTATGGATGTATGCAAAAACTACCCGAACCAATAAGTTAGCTTAGCAATGTTGTGGGATGTAAAATAGGTACACAAAAATCACTTGTGTTTCTATATATTAAAAGTGAAAAAAATCATAAATTGAAGTTTAGGAATATATTTTATGATAGCATCAAGAATATAAAATATGTCAGTATAAATTCGACAAAAGACATGCAAGTTGTGTACACTGAAAATACAGAAATCAAAGAAGACCTAAGAAAGTAGAGATACGTGCTATGACCGTGGGTCAGAAGAGTCTTTACTGTAAAGTCTTCTCAAAGTTGTTGTAGGGATTTGCCACAATCCCAATCAACATCTCAGCAGGGTTTTTTTTTTTTTTGTAGGATTTGACAAATGGATTCTAAAATTCCAATGAAAATATGTAGGACCTAAAATAACCAAATAACATTATTTGATCTCAAGACCTATCATAAAATGACAGTAATTAAGTATGTGCATTACTGCCTTTTTTTTTTTTTTTTTTTTTTAGTTAAAATCTCATTCTGCCATCCAAGTTGGAGTGCAATGGCACAATCACAGCTCACCACAGCTTCCAATTCCTGGGCTCAGGTGATCCTTCCGCCTCAGCCTTCCGAGTAGCTATAACCACAGGTGCGCACTACCATGCTCAGCTAATTTCTTTTTTAAGTTTTTGTAGAAATGAATTCTGACTTTGTTGCCTAGCCTGGTCTCAAATTCTTGGGTTCAAGGGATCCTCCTGCCTCACCTTCCCAAAGTGCTGGGATCACAGGCATGAGCCACCACGCCTGGCAAATATTTTTATTACTTGAGTGTAGTTATACATATATAGCACCGAAATATATATGTATACAGTATACTTAAATATATGTAGTTTGTCATTTATTCATTTGTATAAATTGAGTTGTTAAACATTCAAATGGCACCTTGCAATGTCACCGGCAAAAGTGTGCTCCCCAGTTATCCAAAATGCTCCCCAACCTTCATTGAGAACACTGGTTGAAAGTATTGATATCATCATTAGTGGTTTACTAAGTTATCCTTTTTGCCATCCTATTTGCCGTGTCCCAAAAAACATGATCCCCACCCCCCAAACTTTATGCTATGGTTGGAGTTTATTCTCCAGGCCAGGAGCAACCAGGTCATCATGAAGACCTCAAACAATATCAGCATTGTTGCTTTTGTTTTATCCCACAACTGAACATAATCTTTAAGGCAATTCCTTGGTTTCACTTATGTTAACCAGCACTGATCCATCAGGTGCTTCGTAAATTAAATTTTCCCTGCTCCTGAGGAGCTTGGCTTCTTGCCTACAGATGTCTACCAACTCTGGAAATGCCTTGCCTTTTCCAGGTCTGATTTACTTTCACAGCTATTGATGGCCTATACCTCACCTCTCTTCGGCTGAACACCATGAGGTATTTAAGGCAGGAGTAATGTCTGACTTTTCTGCTAATTTATCAGCATCTAATCTAATACATACTGTACTGAATTGTTTTCTTGGCACATTTTTAGACCCTGCATTGTATTCTTTGCTAATGATTTTGTGTATTTACCCTCTCTCTTCTTATCTATATCCTTGGTTCCAGTACACACTCAAAGGAGTTGACTTAAGACTTATGAATCAAATGACGTTAGAAAGGACATAGATAATCTGTGATCAGCTGATAGGGAGTCTTAGAACTTTCTTCCCCATGGCAGGGCTGGCTTATTAAATATAAATGCCTTCATAATGTGCTTCCCTGGACAGACCATTCCCTCTTGTAAAAAAATGAAAACAGAAAAGCTAATGTCTAGGCCCGTATACACCAGTTACCTCATTCCCCAAACATCTTTTGTTTTTATTGGCTGTGGGATGACGTGGTCCAAATCATACTAATTAATTTGCCCACTAAAACAGGATACTAATAGGTATGTTGCTGATTTAGCCTTGAGCATTCCAGTGTTACATAGTACCGATCTTTATGGTACAATCTGAATCGTGAAGATGAGAGTGGACTTAGATTTATTTACCAAATTCGGAAATATTGGAACCAGAGCGAAGAATCTAAAATATTAAGGTGGTAGTTTTAGAACATATAAGAAGAGGAGCAACTGTTGGTATTGTGTGGCGATATTCTGTAACTGTTATGCCCAAGAGATGATGCATCTTAAAAACATGCGATTTCCATCAAGGAGATGCAAATTAAAACTACACTGAGATACCACCTAACTCCAGTCAGAATGGACATCATCAATAACTCAAAAAATAACAGATGCTGGAGAGGATGTGGCGAAAAGGGAACACGTCTACACTGTTGGTGGGAGTGTAAACTAGTATAGTCTCTGTGGAAATCAGTGTGGTGATTCCTAAAAGTTCTAAAAATTGACCTTCCATATGACCCTGCAATCCCCCTACTGGGAATATACCTGGAAGAACTCAGGTCACTCTATAAAAAAGATACCCGCATGCATATGTTTATCGCAGCATTGTTCACAATAGCAAGAACATGGAACCCACCATGCTGCCCATCAAAAGAGAACTTGATAAAAAAAATGTGGTACATATATACAGTGGAATATTATGCAGCCATAAAGAAGAACAAAATCATGAACTTTGCAACAACGTGGATGGAATTAGAGTTTATAATACTGAGTGATCTCTCACAAAAACAAAGAGCTGAGTATCACATGTTCTCACTCATAAGTAGACCTTGAAGAACTACCTAATACTATAAAAAAAGGATTGACAGTAGCAGGAAACTGTGGGGTTGGGGGGAGGTGGGATTGACAGTAGTCGATATCTGCCTGGGGGGGGCACACCTCATCAATAAGGGTATCTGCACAATGGACATTTGTATACCTAACCCTGAATGGTACCCCACAGTTTCAAAATAAAAATTAAAAGAAAAAAAAACATGTGATTTCAGAGGTGCAGTTGAATTCGTGAATTCATGAATTCACAAATTCAATCAACCTGGAGCCCTGGGTTATACAGCTATCTATTAGGGTTGCTCAGGAATGTTTGGGAGTGATTCATAGAAAGGTGGGGATATTACTTTTGATGATATTGCAAATGGAATTATTTTTAAAATTTCTTTGTCTTTTATTTTATTTTGAGTTGGAGTCTCACTCTATTGCTCAGGCTGGAGTGCATTGGCACACTCACAGCCACCCCAGTTTTGACCTACTAGGCTGTGGTGATCCTTCCACTTCAGCCTTCCAAGTAGCCAGAACTACGGGCACGCACTACCATGCCCAGCTAATTTTTTGATTTATTGTAGAAACAAGGTCTCGCCAAGTTCCCTGGACTGGTCTTGAACCCACGGGCTCAGGCAATCCACTTGCCTCGGCCTCCCAAAGTGCTGGGATTACAGGCTGAGCCACTGAGCCCGGCCTAAAGTTTATTTTTCATTAAATTTGTCTTCTAAGGACATGAGAGAAGGACAGATCCTACAAAATTGCTAGGGTCACATTAGTTCTAGTTGTGGGTTAATTACTTCTTTTAGATTTTTCTATGTAAGCAATTATGTTAACTGAAAATAAATACAGTTTATTTCTTCCCTTTCAACCTGGAAGACATTTATTTACCTGTTTATTTTTTAAAATCATTTTATGTTACTGGCTAGGATCTCCAAAGCAATGTTGAATAAGAATGGTGAGAGTGACCTCATCAACAAGGGTACCTGCATAATCAACGTTTGTATAGTAACCCTGAATTGTACCCCACATCTTTAAAATGAAAAAAATAATAAAAAAAAAGAATGGTGAGAGTGGATATTTTTACCTTGTTCCTAATCTTAATGGGGAAATTTTAAGTCTGTTATCAACTATGGTATTAGCTATATTTCTGGTGTTATTTCTAATTTTTATCATGATTGAATGTTGAATTTTATGAAATGTTTATTCTGCATTTATTGAAATGATGACATGGTTTTTGTCCTTCAGTCTTTTAATACTGTGAATTAATCAATTGGTTTTTTTAAATGTCAATTCAACCTTAAATTTCTGGGATATCTCTCACTTGGTCATGATGTATGGTCTCCACTAGTTTTAGGAAGTTTTAAGTGGTTGGTGTTAATTGCTTTCTTAAATGCTGGTAGAATGCTGTCTGGATCTGAAGTTTGCTTTGTGGAGATGTGTTTGATAAAGAAGCTAATTTCTTTGATAAATATGACTATTGAAATTTTCTATTCTAAAGAATTTGTCCTTTTCATTCAAATTGTCAAGTTTGTTAAAGTTAGCATAGGCTTTTATTATTATATCTTTAATATCCTGTCTCATTCTTGATATTGTTAATTTGCGCCTTCTCTATTTTCTTGATCAGAATCGCCAATCATATTTATCTTTCAAAGAACAAGGTTTGGATGATAGTGATCTTTTTTGTACCTGTTGTTTTTATTGCTTTGATTTCTGCTCTCACATCGAGTGTTTCCTTCTATCTACTTATTTTGGGTTTCCTTTGCTTCTCTTTCCCTAGTGCCATAAGTTGGAACTTTGGATCATTGATTTTAGGTCTTTCTTCTTTTCAAATATAAGCATTTTAAAGCTATTAATTTGCCTCTATTTGCCTCTAAATACCGATTTAGGTCAATTCCACATATTTTGATATGTACTTTATTATCATTTCATTCAAATATTTTCTAATTTCTACTGTGAGTCTTTCTTTGACCATGCATTTTATGTTGCTTCATTTTGAAATATTTTGGCTTTTCAAGATATTTTATTATTTGATTTCTAATTTCATTGTAGTTAGAGAACATACTTTATATGGTTCTAGTGAGACTTGTTTTATGACTTGATGAATGTACCATGTGCATTGAAAAGAAAGTATATTCTCCAGGATTTGGGTGTAATTATTTATAAGTACTCAACTTGTGAGGTCTATTTTTATCTGATATTAGTACAGTCACTCTCACCTTCTTTTTTTTTTTTTTTTTTTTTTGAGTCGGAGTCTCACTCTGTCACCGAGACTGGAGTGCAGTGGCTGCTCCCGGCCACCGCAGCCTCGACCTGCTGGGCTCTGGCGATTCTTCCGCCTCAGCCTTCCAAGTAGCTGGAACTACAGGCGTGTGCTACCACACCCGGCTAATTTTTGATTTATTGTAGAGATGAGGTCTCGCCAAGCTGCCCAGGCGGGTCTCGAACCCGCGGGCTCAGGCAATCCACTCACCTCAGCCTCCCAAGTCATGGGATTACCGGCTGAGCCACCGAGCCCGGCACACTCTCACCTTCTTATGCCTGCTGTTTAATGATATGTATTTTTCCACTCATTTTCTTCCAACTTATCTGTATCTTTATATTTTAAAATGTTCCTCTCTTATAGGCAGTTTATAGTTGTGTCCAGTATTTTTAAATTCATTCTATCTCCGCCTTTTAATTATTTAGTCAATTGACATTTAAAGTATATTTTATATGATTGGATTTCCCTGTATACTAAAGTGATTCCATGTATCACATCCACATTATAAATCAAACCAGACATTCCTATAATTTTTTTTACTTAAATAGTTGTACACATTTTTAGATAATAAGAATAAAAGTTTTTAATAGTTACACAGATATTTCTTATATTCGCCATTTCTAGTAGTTTCCTTTTCTCCCAGAAGAGCTGAATTTCCACGTGGCATTATTTCCCTTCCAAATAAAGAACTTCCCGTGCAGACCTGTCAGCTCATTCTTAGTCATCTTTTATCTGAAATGGTTTATATTTTGTCTTAATTCTTGGAAGGTATATTAATTTGAAATAGACTTCTAGGGTAATAAGTTTTTTTAAAATAAATTTTTTATTTTAAAATCGTGGGGTACAGTTAAGGGTTAGGTGTACAAATAATCATTGTGCAGGTACACCTGTTGATGAGGTATGTCCCCCCTTCTCCAGACAGATATTCACTACCTGTTCTTCCCTGCCCCCCGCCCCAGTCGTTTCCTGCCACTGTCAATTCTTTTCTTATAGTATCACGGTAGTTGTTCAAGGTCCACTTATGAGTAAAAACACGTGGTACTCAGATCTTTGTTTCTCTGAAAGATCACTCAATATTATAAACTCTAAATCCACCCAGGTTGCTGCAAAATTCATGATTTTTTTTTTTATGGCTGTGTAATATTCCATTGTGTATATGTACCACATTTTTTGGATCCAGTCCTCTTTTGATGGCCAGCATGGTTGGTTCCATGATCTTGCTATTGTGAACAATACTGTGATAAACATACGTGAGCAGGTATCTTTTTTATAGAGTGATGTGAGTTCTTCCGGGTATATTCCCAATAGGGGGATTGCGGGGTCATATGGAAGGTTGATTTTTAGAGCTTTTAGGAATTGCCACTCTGATTTCCAAAAGGGCTGTGCTAGTTTACACTCCCACCAACAGTGTAGAAGTGTTCCCTTTTCGCCACATCCTCTCCAGCATCTGTTATTTTTTGTTATTGATGATGTCCATTCTGACTGGAGTTAGGTGGTATCTCAGTGTAGTTTTAATTTGTTTCTCCTTGTTGACTAGTGAGGCCGAACACTTCTTTATGTATCTGTTGGTTGCTTGTATGTTTTCTTTTGAGAAGTGTCTATTCATATCTTTTGTCCACTTTGTAATGAGGTTGTTTGTTTTTTTCTTTTCAGTAATAGGTTTTTTAAAAATATTTTTATTGAGAACTTTTTAAAGTATATTGCTGTAGTGTATTCTGGCTTCTGTAATGTTAAACTAGAGATCAACTGATTTTTTTTTTTAATAAGAAATGTTTCCTTTTTCTCCAGGTGCTTCCAAGATTTTCTCTTTGGAATTGTTTGACTATGGGTGACTGAGTGTGGTTTTCTTTGTAGTTTTTCAGGGTAAGTTTCTCTGACTTTGTTATCAATAAATTATATCTTTCATCAAATTTGGGATATTTTTTATTCATTATTTTTTCAGTTTCTTTCTTTTCCTATTCTCTCTTTTCCCTTCATTCTGACAGTTACACTGTTGATGCGTTTGTTGGTATTTTCTGTGGCTCTGAAATTTTTTTCCAATCTTTTTCTTTATATTTTTCAGATTGGATAAGTTCTATTGGCCTGTATTCTGCTATTTACCCCATACAAAGAAATTTTTATTTCATACGCTGTATTTTTAAAAAAAGATTTACGTTTTTAAAGCAGTTACAGTAAAATTGAGATGAATGCACCGAGATTTTTTTTTTCTCTCCCTTCTTCTCTCTCTCTCTCTTTTATTTTCTTTTTTTGAGGCAAGGTCTCAGTTGTCCAGCCTGGAGAGTAGTAGTGTGACTCACTGCAGCCTTGGCCTCCTAGGCTCAAGTGATCCTTCCAATTTAGCCTTCCAAGCAACTGGGACTACGAGTGTGCATCACTACACTGGGGTAATTTTTTGATTTTTTGTAGAGGTGAAGTCTCACTGTGTTGCCGAGTCTGGTCTCAAACTCCTAGGGTCAAGAGATTCTCCTGCCTCATCCTCCCAAAGTGCTGGGATTATAAGCATGAGCCACCACACCTGGCCAGAGATTTTTCTACATACCCTCTGCTTATCCCTCTATCCGCCCCATGTACAACTTCCTCCATTGTCAGTACCCCCACCAGAGTGGTCCATTTCTTACTATTGGTGAGCCTATATTGACAAGTCATTATCACCTAAAGTCCGTAGTTGACATTAAGGTTCATTCCTGGTGTTATACAGTCTATGGGTCTGGACAGATGCATAATGTCATTTTATTTAACATTATAGTATCATATATATATTTAATTTTGATGCCCTATAACTTTCTTTTGAGTCTTTTTTGTTTTTTAGTTTCTATTTATCTGATAACCCTTCTTTATCCTCACATGCATAGAGAACATATTTTTATTTCTGACCTTGTTTTTAAATTCTTGGTCTTCTAATTTTTACATTTGGACCATTTTGGAGTTGGTCTTCGACTATGATTTTTCCCTTGCGGGTAGGTCATTTTCTTGTTTCTTTTATGTTGTGTAATTTTGGATTGTATCCTGGACATTGTGAATGCCATCTGGATTCTGTTATATTTCTCTGAACAATGGTGATCTTTTTAAAAGCAGACTATTAACTTGGTTGGACTCAAACTGAAAACTCTCTGGGAGCAGTTCAAGTCTCAATTCCATTCTTTTTCCTTAACTTAGTTGTTTAGATGCTACCTCTCATATACAAGGCTCAGGTTTCACCTAGAGAATTTGGGGGCATTCCTTCTGTGGCTGTCTCTTTTCCAGAATTACTCTCTCACTCTCCAAGGGCCGTGGTTGCCCTGAATTCTGTCCTTAGTTCTTCTTGCCAGAAAAACTGGGTTTTCTTTCAGAGATTTAGCCCCTTGTGTGGACACAACTTTGACTTGCCCTCAAGATTAAAAACTAAAATGGGGATTTCACCTCATGTCATCTTTTTCTTCCAAATGTGAATTTCTCTCTAGATTCTGCCTGCTTTGTAATCACTTTCTGGTGAACAGAAGCCTTATTTTATATTTTTATCCAAAATTGATAGCTTTTATTTGCAGGAGGGTTGGGTCTTGGAGGAGCTTACTTGGTCATATGAGAAGATGTCTCACATTTCCTTGAGGTTAGATGCATTTTAGACAACTTGTGTGGCATCTTTTTTTAAAAAAACAATGTTTAAACTCCAAACAAAATCAAAGTCAAAGAAAAGGACGAACTCAAGATGACATCAGTTCGTTCAAGTCCTGGCCAACTTTTCATCTCATAAGAAAAATACAGAATACATGTTGACCCCTCACCCCCACTGAATTTACAAATTGTTCTATGGCTTAGTAAATCTCTATTGAATTATACATTATGAGAATAATATTATGGGCCTTCCCTAGATCACAAAATGGTTTCAAAAATGCAGTCTTTAATGTCTGCATTCCATCTCATCATATGGTGGTATGCTAATTTATTTAACTATTTTCTCATTGTAAACTCATGTTGCTTCTGTATTTTTTTGTTGTTGTTGCCAGTTTCAGTTACTAGCCCAGGGAACATCTTTGTATTCATGAATCTGATGGCCTATCTGACTATAGAAGGAACTTTCTTAACCACCCCTCTCCTGCGTTGGTTTTCTGTAAATCTGGTTGCTCAGGGAAGCCTCTCTCTTCCCCCTCCCAGTCTTTGGGATGTATGCTTACCAAGAATTAATAACCTTGTTTGTTTCCAAGCCTGTTGATGCTGTTTGCTATTGTGATGTAATTGATTGGAATATTAACATATGAACTATGAGAAGAAAAAGATGGTGGCCGTTTCTATATAGACTATAAAAATTACATTGAATGCTTTGGGAGACTCAAAAGTAAAGCAAAACAATAATAAAGTACTATAAAACGAGCTTCTGGGCCAGGTAACTGTGAACAATTTGAAAAAATAAAATCACAAAATTTAGAAAAGAGTCTAATTTCAAATTAAGACCCAAATATCTTTAAGTTTGTGCTCTACCTCAAAGAAACCCAAACTTGAAATTACGAACATGAATGATATAGGTATGTGGTTTATGTCAGAAAAATGCCACAGAATTTTAATCTGGGATGATCAGTTTTCAGAGAAAAGTCTTGGTCTCTCGTCGTAAAATTGGTGAGTGAATTCCCGTTTTTATATTATAACTGATAATAAAATGTTTATAGTATATTTGTGTCACTGTTTGACATTTCTGTATTTCACTCACTTTTCAATGAGCTGACCAGATTGTCCAAATGCTCGTCCCAAAAGCATGAGGAGACTTTAATTGTATTTCCTCAGGATAGATTCCTAGAAATGTAATTACTGTGTATTTTTTAGGCAATTAATCCCTATTATCTAATTTCCCACTTTAATTGTATTTCCTCAGGATAGATTCCTAGAAATGCAATTCCATGTATTTTTTAGACTATTGATACATATTACCTAATTTCCCACTAGAGTGGTTGTATCAATTTATGTTCTCACATAAGGGTATTTCTTAAGCTTTAAAGTTTATGTGCAAGCCAGATGTCTTTTCTCCAGTTTCCAACAGCAGTCACATGGTGGACTGAGTGTCTTCAGCCAGAAACCCCTAGGAAAGAGCCCCAGGACTGTCCTTTGCTCCAATGAAGTGGAATTGGATTCTTTTTCTTTTAATACTGGATTTTTTAAAAAAATCATAATCTTAAAATAAAATCCTAGACTGGGTGTGATGACTCATGCCTTATAATCCCACTTTGGGAGGCTGAGGTAGGAGAATCACTTGAAGCCAAGAGTTTGAGACCAGCCTGGTCAACTAGTAAGACACTTACCCCTCCAAAAAAAAAAATTGAAATTAAAATATAACCCTAATCACAAAAGCCTTGGGATTGATTGTTTGCCAAACGCATCCCAAATTCCATCTTTTGCTTTATAATATTCAGACAATCATTTATTTTTTTATGCTAGAGGGTACCATAGGGACAAACTTATTAAACCCTTTTTAAAATTAATTGAGCCTTGGCATGGGAAACAGGGAAAAGTGTTGTCTTCCTGAAGCATCGTGGCATCTCTCAGCTAAACTCAGAGCTCAAGTCTCCTGACTACTGGTCTAAGGCGGCTGTTTCATATATACCTCATGACTTCTCATTGTAAGAGAGAAGCCATGCTATAATTTACCAAGTGTAGTCACATAGTTTCCAGGGGAAAGCCGTGTCGACTGCTGTCAGGTAACGTAACGTCTATGATATGAGCTAACATTTATTGAATGCTTAAGCATGTTAGATACTGTTCTAAGTGCTTTACCTGGGTCAAATTATCTTATTATCCCATGTAAACTTTATAATGGCTCTCCAAGGCCCCATTTTATAGATAAGGAAACTGAGCACCGAGGAGTTCCCACAGTTTTACAGCTAATGAGTAGTGACATCAGGATTTGATTCTCACAGTCTCACTCTCCGAGCCTGGATTCTCACATGCCTGCTGATTTTTCTCTCTATGTTGTTGGGAAAATCAAAAGGACATTCATTTAATGTCTACTTTGAGCCAGCCCTTTGCAGATGCTTAAAAAAGACCAATCTTCAAAATCTCATTGTCAATTTGAGAAAGTAAATATCAGATAAATTAAATGACTTACCAAAGGACACAGCTGGGAGGTGTCAGAACTAGAAATGACACCATGCCTTGACTAACTCTGAAGCCTGAGGGTTTGTTAGAAAACCGTGCTATTACATCACACGGATCAGTGGTTCTCATGATCTTCTCACATTGGAATTACCCGCAAAGAGTTAAAAATACTCATGTTTGGGTTCCACCTTTAGAATTTCTGATTTAATTGGGCTGGGGTGAAGCTTGGGCAATGGGATTAAAAAAAAAATCCCAGGGGATTCTAACACACAACCAAGCATGCCAGTCCTGCAAAAGATGCAGATGGTTTTGGTCGTACCATACTATTTCTTTGCCCAAATATGGGCATAGGGATAAACACATCAATAAGGGCGTGTTTTCAACAGTATATTAGTTTCCTCGGGCTGCTGTGACAAATTACTCCAAACTGGGTAGCTTAAAATGACAGCAACTTATTTTGTCACAGTTTTGGCGCTTACGAGTCTGAAGTCAAAGTGTCAGCATAGCTGGGCACCCTTTGAAGGTGTCTCTTCCTGGTGAGGCTTCATTTTTCTATTTACCGTTGGCGGTCTAACCGGAATTGTCCTTGCCAATTCATCTCTTGATATTGTCCTTCACGACACCTACTATGTAGTAGCACATTTTCATTATGTCTTATCAATAGGAGCAGTATTCGCAATTATAGGAGGTTTCGTCCACTGATTCCCCTTATTCTCAGGATTTACCCTTCATTCAACATGAGCCAAAACCCATTTCGCAATTATATTTGTAGGAGTTAACCTAACCTTTTTTCCTCAACATTTCCTTGGATTATCAGGTATGCCCCGACGATACTCAGATTACCCTGAAGCATGTACTATATGAAATACCATCTCCTCTATAGGCTCATTTATCTCTTTTATCACCAACCATCCTTGGTGTTTCTTGGTCTATAGTCTCTGGTTCCATCAACATCTGCCTTCTTTCATCTGTGTCTCTGTGTCTGTCTCCTCTATTTACGAGGATACCAGTAGTTAGACTTAGAATGCAAAGACCCTAAGTCACATTCTGAGGTTCCAGATAGACATGAATTTTGGGGGCCACTGCATAACCTAGTACAAACAGAAAATGAGGCAACACAGCATTCTTGAAGAATGCATGGGTCTCTAGGGATGGCAAAGACAAAATCCTCTGTCTTTTGACCCTAATGTTTTAAAAAAGTTATTTTTAAATGTCTTACATCTCCACCTCCTCCTGTAAAAAAAACCAGCTAGTCTTCTAGTACATGTCACTAAATTATAGAAAGATCTGCATATGCCAATGTCCTTTTGGTCTCCAGGTCCCTTTGGTATGGTTGGGAATACGGGGATACCGTCTGGGAGAAAGTGGGTTCAACTTGCTCGTCCAAATTATAGGATTGTGTATACAAAAAGCTGGGGGAATATTCCAGATGGGGAGTTTTTGAAGGAAAAAAAAAATCAATTCTGATTCCCCTTCTACTGTAAGTTGACAAAACAAATTTACAACTCTTTGTCAGTCAATGCAAAGTTCTCTACCACTTTTCCAAATATGGTTTGCAACACTTTATGGTTTGAAATAACCAAAATCTGGAGTTTTGTTTTGAGACCACTGTTTTCCTCATTTGCTTTCTTTTTCTGTAATGAAATCTTACCAGTGTTTGAAAGTACAAAGTCACTGAAAATGTGACAAGCCGATTCCTTAAAGGACTTTTATAGGTCAAAATTGTACAGCTGGAAATCTACCCTTATTCACAACTTGGAATAAATAACTTCCTCAAGTGACACCAGTGTTTCATTATACTCTGGCTTCCTGTGGAGAATACCAGCCAGTCAATTATTTTTATCTCTAATTGATCTTGATTGTTAAGCTATATTACATTTTGATAAGCTCATAATTTTCATTTCAGAAATGGTAGAAAGGATTTAGTCGTAAAAAAATGGTCAATTTTCCTTGGAAGTTATCATTGAAATTTCTCCCATCCTGGCATCATGACCATTTATCCAATGCCTTTTCCATAACCTGCTGATTTGAGATACTTCTCTTGACCCCAAGCAGAGTAATATTGTCACCTATGACTTGTAGATTGGTAATTCACTCAGTATAGACACAATAATTGGTTCAGAATCAATGGACTCATTTTTTTTTTTTTTGCTTTTTGCAAAACACTACAAGTCTTCATAAAGCCTCCCCTAGCTACATTTAGCCTCCCCTAGCTACATTATCATAAATAATAAATTTCCATTTCCACTTGGAGAAAAATCCTGGCCTTTTTGTCTGAATTTAGCCTTCCTTAAAAAGGTTATACTTGGATCTCACTTGCACTCTGCCGAGTCCTTAGGCAGAAACGAAAGGAAAGTCAACAACTTATTCCTCAGGAAGTGCCACAGAATCAAATCCTCAAAGGCTCGCCAGATGATGTTATTGCAAACAAGTCGTCTACTAGATGTGTGAAACTACAAAAATATGAGGACTGGTTTATGCGTTTATGCACTGATACCTGACAGGACTTTGACAGCCATATGCACTGGGAGGGCAGAGATGCAGTTGCCATGGAATGCATGCTTGTTCTAGATATTGCCCAGTTCTTAATGTGCCTTAAGAGAGACCATAACTATCTGATAGGTTTCACATGGCTTGCTCTTTTAAGAATGACATTGTGCTTGGGTTGTGGAAGGTTTTCTTTCTGTGGCCCCGAAAGTTTTGCAACAAACGCCTGTTCATTCCATAGAGAAATAATGAGCCAGTGTGATTAAAACAACAACACACAAAAAGGTATTTACATACCTTTCTGTTTGGTGAATTTATTAGAGACTGATGTTAGTGGACTGAGAAAGTAATGTCTTCATGTCTAAGTTATGATGTCTTCCAGTTCTTTGGGGGCTCGATAAAACATTGCGCCTATGACACTTACATGGTGGTTGAAGAACCAGCAAGGACATGTGGCTCATCTGAATATGACTGATTCCAGCCCAATCCAGGTCATGCGCTGGTCAATGGAACTGGTGAAGACCATCATCCTGCCATCTTCATGGTTTTGATGAAGTCCCAGGAGGAGCCTTGAGGGTGGCCCTCAGACATCTGTAGAACACGCAGACCAGTGACATTGTGGAGCTGATGGGACAGGCTGCCCATCCTGGGCCTGAGACCGTGCAGACCGGACAGCGTCTGTTTTCAGAGCAGAGATTAGACCTGCAAATGTCCATCTGCCTGAAAGTCTGGCTCTTTCTTACTGGCCATGAAGAACAGCATCCTACGGGGTTTGGGACACACAGTTAAGCTGTGGCAGAGAAGCCCAGTGGCTGCCATGAGACATGTTGTACTTCCAGGTGAACAGTAGTGAAATATGGGGGAAGTTGGGTAGGTCACATCAAAGACTGTGCGCCAGGGTGGTGAACCAGTCTTCCTTCACATGCTTGCTCTGTGGGAGTTTGAAGAAAGACACACTCATTTCATTTTCTCTGTGACTTGGGGGGCCAGGGCAGCAGGAGTGGGGTCAGAGCCTGTGCTGGTTTGTGGCCCAACCTCGTCTGTGGCACCTTGACAGTCTGTCCACAGAGCATGTTTCGAATCCCAGGCCCTGTCTCTGGCCCCTGTCCCCAGTGTAAAACTGTGAGCAGTGCAAGGGCAGCCTACATCCTAGGGAAAATGGCCCCTGTGCCTGGGTTCTAGCACTTTGATAGGAATGGCTTTCCTAACCTTGGTTTTTGATGGGATTTTTCTTGGGGTGTCTCCTTTGCTAGGAGCTTGCAAAATTAATTTTCAATTGCTTGTGAAAATGCCTGCACTTTTCGAGAAGGATGCATGTCCTAAAATCAAATGAATGTGTTAACGAGGGCATTGGTTGGGTGATGTTCTGGTTACACTTTCATAGAGGGACTGGCAGAAGCGTGGGCTCAAGCTTGGACTTGATCTAGGGTGCTCTCACTGCTGGTGACTTGGGTAAGTTACTTTGCATCTTTGCCACTCTATTTCTTAATCTATGGCGTAGGTATCCAAAATGCATAATCAGAGAGCCAAGAGCATTAACACACAAAACACAACATTCAGGCCCCGTCATTCAGAAATGACCACTTTTATCATTATCATTCATAAAACATCAACCGCCCTCCACACTTGTCCTTATTTAGCCCAAAATATCCTGCGCAGATTCTGAGAATACTCTCTGGTATAGTCAAACAACTGAATGAGAACACAGCCAGCGGAACAAAGAGAAAACAGACCCAGAAAAATAGATTCCCACAAAACGTCTGCTGCGAACAATAGAGTCGCAGTCTTTCAAGATCATCTCAATTCCCTTCAACTTTGTAACGAGGATGCTCGTTCCACAGGGAGCCTACGGCCCTCTCGAGAAGGCCACAGACAGAAAGTTAAGTGGATTTAAATGTAAGCAGGTTTACAAAAAGAACAGAATTTCCTTTTAGAGGCTTACGAAAACAATTAGATACAAACAAGCCCAGAAAACAAAGTTAATAACAAGAAGATGAAGAAACTCATCCACTTCATGACTACTCTTGAAAGGGGAAGACAGAGAAACCCCACCAAGAGTCACCGAGACCTCACCACGGACCCACTGGATGCTTGTAACTCCATATCCTTGCCTCCTGGGGGATTTTCGACTTAGCCGCTCCATGGAGATGGTTTTTTTTTTTCTACTACTGAGCAGAAGGTGCTGCTAGGGTAACCCTGCTGTCTCTCTGTGACTCGGCCATTGTGGCACAGGCCAAGTGGCTTCTCTGATACTCTTACATGCAGGATTCAGATATGGAAAATGCGGTCGTCTTTGAGCAGAAAGGGTGCGTGATACTTGTCCTCCACAGTAGGGATGCCATTTTTGGCTCCTGATGGTGCACTCTAGAATAAAAATTCTGTTGCCTGCCAAAACTGATCAATATCTGTCTAAGATCAATATCGTGGTTCCTGTCCCCTGGACATTGTGGGAAATTGGACAGGTATGACTGGGCGCAGCTGACCCTCTTAGGCTTTTGTTTGTGGTGGTTACTCTTGGTTGGGTGTAGACCCTCTTCCTCGGGCTTCCATTGCCTTTGAAGAGACTTTCTTGGCTAAAGAGTGGGCAAGTGCAGGCCACATCATGTCATCATCTGCAGTTTCAGTCACCAGAGTGAGAGCACCTTGAAGACCAGGTCCAGGTCTCTGGCCCAGGTCCAGGCACCGAGCACCTGCTTGGTCTTGCTTCCAGACTGAACGAGAAAGGAACCTGGCCTCTCCTTTTGGGGCATAGGAAAGCACCCTTCGGGGATCTTCCCAGGAGCCTGGGAAGCAAACGCAAGTTGGTTTCCCACCATATTCTTTTCATGCCGTGTCAGTGTTTGTGGCTGCGGCTTTTACGGCCAAGCCAGGAGCGACTGACAGAGGCCCTGGTGCTCCAGCCAGCTCCATGCTTGCCGTTGAGCAAAGACCCGCCTACCCAGTCTCCCTTCGGTCCCTGAACACCACCCGTCCCGTGGATCTTGGCTCATGGCTCATGGCCGACCCTGTCTTCCGACTCCATTGCCGTTTAGCGGTGGAGACGACCTGTGTCAGCCAAGCGGTGGTAGACGTCTATGACAGCTCTTCAGCTCTCCCACCATCTGCTGGGCAAAAGTGACCCGTGGGATCCTCCAGTCATCCTGAGGATGACAAGACATTTTTGCAAATAACGGTTGCCAACTCAATGAAATGCAACAGGGAACCAAGACACACGCAAACAAGTCCTAGAATAGTTTAGCAAGTAGGCCAGTAGGAAAATTAATGTCAGGGGCTGTCTGTTCCGAACTTTTTGCACCGCTCCGTGTTCTAGAAAAGGAAGAAAGCTGAACAGAGCGGTTCCCCAATCCAAGGACTGCCGTTCCGTGACCCCTAACAAATGGATATATTCATTTCACCGAAGACTGGAAGGAACCACAGAATGGGATACATATTTAAGGAAATATGCACACAACTGGGTTTATTTTTCTTATCTGATTTTTTTTTCTGGTGCAATATGAGCACTATTGAATACTTGGCAGCTGCTTTTCCATACTTGAGTTGTTTGTCATTTCTGAGGCTGCTGATGCTGTTATGATCTCCCTTTTGGGAGGAATTTACAGGCACATGTTGACCCAGCTGAATGCGAGCAGGGAGCAGTGGGGATTTTATGAACAGCGACCATCACAGCCTGGAGAGCGCACATTCCTTTTCTTAAGGACGCCACTCTCAGACACCCAGAGCCTCTCCCAGCCTGGCCTTGAAATAGACTTGCCTTTCCGTTCAGTGCTACCCGGTAGTTGTAGTCGGAGCGGGAGCTTTGTTGTTGGAATACCAGGGACATCGGCTCTCAGTAGCAACAGTTGCTAGGCAAGGTGTGATTGCCTTGAGAGCCTGGCAGAGAGGTGAACTGGCAAAAGGGCTGGACAGGAGGGAGGCAGATGGGGCCGGCACGGAGCCAGTGGCGAGGCGTGTGAGGTGAGACTCTGGTCACTGCTCCTCAGCCGCCCCGAGCAGCCTGCCTCTCTGGTGTCTCCTCTCACCTTCTCTCTCCCAAAGACTCTGGGTCTCATTTCCACAGAGCTGCTCACAGACTCATCCATCCACAACGTTTTCTGGTGGACACTTCCAGCCTGCCAGGGGTTGGGGGCATGGGGAGAGACTGGCAGTGGGGTCTGCCTTCCAGGAGCTCAGAGCCCCGTGAGAGAGACAGATACTATGGACAATGTGGCACAAACCTGCTGTATGGCTGGTGCCCCTGCAGGCCCAGTGGATGCCATCTGTCCCTTACCCACATCCATGGCCTGCTCCAGAGATCACTATCAGGTGTGGCAGACAGTTGCCGTGCACAGCGTTGGGCTCTTGGGGGCTCCTGCTAGCCACCGGCATTGACACCCCAGGAGGGTCCCTAACCATGGAAGGTCAGGGACATTCCGAACTGTGTTCCATGCAAGCGCGGAGTGAGGCCCCGTGGCTTCTAGTGGGACTCACTGGAGAACGAGCTCTTGATTGTCTTTCTTGACTTCTCCGTCTTGCTTCCCACTTCCTCATGGGCTTCCTGGGACCACCCCCTTAGTAAACGACTTGCAGGTTTGTTTTTGCACAAACGGAGGCCACAAGCATATGAGCTTTGGGAGGAAAGCCCTGAGCTTTGTGGGGGTGGGGTGGGGTGGAGAGGAAGGCAGCCCACCTTGCCTCCAGAGGATGCTTGGCAGAGACCTTGCAGAGGCCAATTTTGTTCATTTTTAGAAGGATAGAGTGGGGGAGGGGAACAGGAAAGAGTGTGATATCCAAGAAAATGAGGGTAGGTACATAAGACAGGGCTGGGTGGGGGGTAAACCCGGGGAAGCAGGCCTGGGTAGTCAGTGAGGGGCCTGGATCCCACCCAAAGCCATTCACACTTTCTTTTGCCGATGGTCGGGATGGCCTGCAGGCTTATGAGCCAGAGAGAGACAGGCAGATTGGAGCTTGAGTAGGGTCCCTGGGGCAGCTGGTGTGGGGTGACTCGCGAGAATGGTAGAAGCCTGAGAGAGAATCATGGCCGGGTCAGAGCAGGGGAGCAAGTTCTGGGACCTGGAAACGATGAAAGGACACCGGGAACTCTGAGAGCCCTGGCGATGGGTGGGGACCACCCAGATGTCCGTGGAGGAGGGAAGGAATGAGCCAAGTGAGGTCCATACACCAAAGGAGTCATCGTCAGCTTGAACAAGGAAGTCCTGACATGTGCTGCAACGCAGGTGCACCTTGAGGACATAATGCTGGATGATTTCTGGACCCAAAAGGACCAATCCTGTGAGGGTCCACTCTGGGTACCTAGAGTAGATAAGGTCATAGAGATAGACGCAGGATGGTGGTTCCCAGGAATGGGGGGGCGTAGGCGGCAAAGGGGAGTTACTATTTAATCTTTTGCTTTGTTTTGTTTTTTATAGTCAGGGTCTCACTCTCACCCAGGCTGGAGGGCAGTGGCATGACTATAGCTCACTGCAGCCTGGACCTTTTGGGCTCAGGCTCCTGAGTAACTGAGACTACAGGCGCATCTCACCATGCCTGGCTAATTAAAAAAAAATTTTTTTATAGAGACGAAGTCTTGCTATGTTGCCCAGGCTGATCTTTAACTCCTGGGTTCAAGCAATCCTGTGTTGGCCTCCTAAGGTTCTGGGATTATAGGCGAGAGCCACCCGCCTGGCTTGGGAGTTACTATTTAATGGGGACCGAGTTTCTATTTTACGAGATGAAAACAGTTCTGGAGATGGATGGTGTGGATGGTGGCACAGACACGTGAATGTCCTTAATGCCCCTAAACTATCCACTTACAAATAACTGAAATAGTTAACTTCATGTTTTGTATATGATGCCATGATAATAAAAAAACTTCATGACTAGACATGGGGCGGGAGCGAGAGGAAAGAGAAAAAGGTTATTATCATGGCATCATATACAAAACTTTTCCTCTTGGGAAAGTTAGGCGCGTGGGTCCAGAGCCCAGGCCCAAACCGCTCAGCTTCTCAGGGCCTGTGTCTTCTCATCTGGACCAGCGAGCTTTAGTAGCTCCTTTCTCTCTGAGCTGTTGTCAAGATAAATGACCTATTACCGTCCAGTAGGTTAGTGGGGAGGATCCTTTTTTCAATTGATGCATAGTATTTTACATATTTCTGGAGTGCATGTGGGTATTTGTCACAGGTATAGAATGTGTCAAGTCAGGGTATTTGGGAGCCTCTCACCTTGAGCTTTTGCCTTTTCTATAGCAGTGTCTCTGGTGCTACCACTCCTAGCTCTATACTAACATGTCTCTCTGGAGGTCCCAGTCTCCCAGCCTATGGACCCAGCCACAGCCATTGCCACAGGTGCACACAAGCATCTCGGCCCCTCCATGGCTTGCTGATCTTCTCCTCTTGTGGTGGCTTGCGGGGAGTCAGGGCCAGTTTCTGAATCAAATGCCATGCTTTAAACTGAAAGGGAAACTTGGTAAGGAAATGAACGTGACAGCCCTGGCTCATTGACCAGCGTGGCTGCAATTCTTTTCCCTCCAGCTTTCTGGTTAACCTTTGAATCTCATTTCCGCATGCCTCTTGGTCCTCCTTGGCTTGACATTAAGCTGTACACAGGCTTCTTTCTGTAAGATGGTGAGAACTATTGCCGATATTTTACAATGGCTCACTCTGAACCTTCCCCTACTCTTTTTGACTCAATGCATTATTTTCAGGAAATCTATGTTGAGACAGGAGTAGGCAAAATACGGTCATGGGGCCAAGTCCCTCCCATAGCCTGTTTTTGTAAATAAAGTTTTATTGGAACACAGCCAAGCTCCTACATTTACGCATTGTCTATGGTTTTTTACTGGGCCACCCCAGCAGGGTTGAGTTGTTGCGACAGACACCACGTGACCTGAAAAGCCAAAAATATTTACTATCTGACCCGTTACAAGAAACTTTGCCAACATCCTGTTGTAAGAGGTGCTGAAATGTTTGATTCTTTGAGGATTGGGCACAAAATTATTTATCTTTTTTTTCCTTAACTCCACCATGCTGAAAGAAGGAAAACTTATTTACTGCAATGTTTCCTGAAATAGTCTTAAAATAATCTCATAAAACAGTATCCAGAGCAAATACTGGTATTTTAATGAGTACCTATCAGCAGATTCATGAAATCTAGGAGAGGGTCTAAAAAGGAGACAGTGAAACATTCCATCAAATTTCTCTTGATCTAACTGTTGGGAGATAGGCCAGCATGTGGAGTAATCTGATTGAAAGACATTTGGCTATTTAACTGCATCCTTGAAAGTTCCTATGTATACCTTTTGGGGGAGGGATCTTCTTGTTTGGAAATTCTTTCCAAATTCAGACATCTTGGTATAATCAATTGTACATTTTTTTTTCTTTTTTGCGAGTTCTAGTGTAACCCAAAATGACATCAGGAAAGCTGGAGCATCACACGGAATGGTAGGAAACAATCTGAACAAAGTCTCCGTGTGCACGCAACTCCTTTTGGGCATTCCAGGATCAGAGAGGATTCCCAGACAATCTCTCAACTCCCTGTTTTACCCATTAAAAGTTCTCATGTGATTTCGCATCAGTTAGACCAGGGTTTCTCAACTGGGGCACGACTCACATTTGGGGCCAGATCATTCTTTGTCGTGGGGCTGTCCTGCGTGGTGGAGTGTGTCCAGCGTCTCCCTGGCCTCAATTAGATGCCAGGAGCAAACACGACCTCTGCCCTCACATTTCCCATCGTGATAACCCCAACTGTCTCCAGACATTGTGAAATATCCCCTGGGCAGGTGAGAACCTCAGAATTAGTTCACAGAGGGCAATGTGGGTGCTACCCTCCAGGCCAATGGGTTTTGCAGGTGCCCCTGGAGACTGGCACTGCTCTGAAGGGCCAGAGGCCCTCCCGAGTCGGAGTGGTGACATTCAAACCTTTCTGAGCATCAGTTTCTTCATCTACCCAGTGAGGAGATGGTTCCTCCCATCAAAAGTGCTGGCAAAAGAACAAGTATCTCTTTAGTTAAAAGGGGATAGGACACTCTAGGTGCATCAATGGCAGACTGGATAAAGAAAGTGTTGTACATATATACCATGGAATACTATGCAGTTGTGAAAAAGAATGAAGACATGTCCCTTGCAGCAATGTGGATGCAGATGGAGACCATCATTCTACATGAATTAACACAGAAACAGAAAACTGAACCCTGCGTGTTCTCACCTATGAGTGGGAGCTACACACTGGGTACACATGGGTGTAAGGATGGGCACAGTAGACACTGGGACTCCCTAAAGGGGGCAGGAAAGAAAGGGGCAAGGGTTGGAAAACCAGCAATAGGGTACCATCCTCACCACCTGGGTGATGGACTCCATAGAAGCCAAACCTCACTGTCATGCAGTGTTCCTTTGTAACAAACTTGCACATGCATCTCTTGAATCTAAAATTTAAAAGGGGATATGAATTGCTTCAATGATGGAGAAAGTCCGAGAAACACATACAAACACCTAATAAATAGATATTTTTAAACTGGAGACATCTTGAAAAGGAAGAGGTTAAGTAACATTTTTTAAAAACTTAATAAACTTGAGGGTAAAATATTTGACTAGACGACAAGCAAAAGACTGGAATGCCTAAACGTTTCCAAGAGAACTGATAATTAAATGACTTTCAGAAACTTTATTTCTCTCCGAGTACCATTTTATGTAATTTTCTGACATCAAAACAACATCTCTTCTCCTTGTTAAAAAAAAAAAAGAGAAAGAAAGAAAAGAAAATCAGTCCTACCTCACAATCAACAGAATCATGGTTTTGACTAATCTCTATAATCAGAAGCTAATTTGCCTTAAGAATAATAATAGTAACAATATGTCTGTTATGAAAGAGGATGCTTTCATGGTTTTATTTGCCTGTGATTATGTAAATTCCAGATATATGGTGTAGGGAAGCTGCTCAGAGTTGCCCTACGTTTGCCAAGGGGAACGGCGGAGAGGAGGCTTCTGGCCAGAGAGAGAGCCAGATTTCACCCCCTGTGCAAATAATTTAGTTGTTACAGATTGGCTAAAACGTTTGATAGTTTAAATACAATACGCAGGAAAGAGCTGAGCAGAAAGCCTTCCCTTCTTCCCCTGGTTTGCAGGTTCGTGAATGTTCTCTCTCTCTCTCTCTGTGCCTGGCAAAAGAGGCCCTGAACCACTGACCAGGACTTCCCGGTCTCAGTCCTCCTGGTTTCACCACAGCCTGTCCCTGGCTGCACGAGCTCTCTGCGGTTCCCAGTGCCAGGATTCTGCCTTTGTGGCCTTTTTGCTGGGAGACCCGGTTCTAATTGGCTCCCACATCATTCCAAAGAGTGGCCCTTGGGAATTCCAACCTCTTCCTCTGGGGCCTCTGCGTGTCTTGCACAGAATGAGAAGAGTGGGCTCCTCTGGCCCTGTGAGTGTCAGGTGAGTATGCAGATCTGCTGACCCCAAGACGGTCACCTTGTGCGTCTCAAAGGTAGGGGCTGTGCTCGACAGGGGCCTATGCCCTTGACTCTAGCCAGGGCAGAGATGGTGTGCTGTTTAGTGTTACAGATAAGGCTTCTGGAGGAGGAACACTGGGAATGTAGCAGCTAAGTTATTTCTGCAAATCGCTGCTTTTATTTATGGACTTTCCCTGTTTCAAGGTCTCTGTAGATATCTCCTTTTGGTTTTTAGAGACAGGGTCGCTGTTGCCCAGGCCGGAGTGCAGTGGTGCGATCTTAGCCTTGACTTGCTGTGCTCAAGTGATCCTCCCACCTCAGCCTCCTGAGTAGTTGGGATTACAGATGTGTGCCACCATGCCCAGCTTTTTTTTGGCTTTATTTTTATAGAGATTTTCAAGAGCCCAGGCTGGTCTTAAACTGCTTGCCTCAGCGATTTTCTCTCCTCGGCCTCCCAAAGTGCTGGGATTACAGGCCAAATAATCTCTTCTTGATTAAGTCACTATGGCCTGGCTGACTCCGTGCCCTCGCAGAATAGAGGAACCCAATCTGTAGTCAGAATTGGACGATGGCTGAGGGCAGGGTCTGGGCAGATGCTGGGTTAGAATCTCAGCTCTGTCGTTCTCTGGGTAGGCAAGTTCCTTAACAGCTTTGTGCCTCAGTTTCTTTTTCTGTGACATGGGAACAATAATCATACTTCATGGAAGCGTGGTGTGGAGAGGTCTTCATTAATTGTGGCTGCTTCTAGACACTTATGTTGTCCAGGGCACCTGTACCCAGCTAAAATTATTTTGGTCTCGTGAGTCTTCATGTTGAACGATTCTAGGTTGATCAAAGAATTGAGATCCTCCCAAACGGTGATTTATAGTGAAATTTCACCTCAAGTTGGGTAGAGACCAGGGTCTAAATGAGTGTGTCCTCTATCCCAGCCACAGATCCCAGCACGTTACACACATCGTTAGCTTGCTTGGTTCCCACAACAAAAAGTAAGTGAAATAGGGGTCTTTATTGGCTCCATTTTATAGATGAGGAAACGGAGGCACAGAGAGGCTTTAGCATCACACACAGCTGTTAAGGGGCAGAGCCAGAATCTGAATGGCAGACTATCTGGCCTGTCTTCTTCCCTCTTCACCCCAGGGTGTCATTTGTCTTGGGTGTGCATTCTCAGTCTTATGCTGGTGGCAGAAAGGTTGTTGTCTCCTTTTGCCCATGACTTCTCCCTATTTCAAGCCGTCTTTCCACCCAATGACAGTAGAGTCTGTGTACACTCAGAACATCTAGTGAAGGTGAGGGTGGGTATATACCTGTTGGTGCCATGCTGAAATATCCTAACGCGGCTTCTGGGCTATTCAATCTGATCTTAAATCTCTTGGGTCGGGTATCATTCCTCCTTTCTCTTTTATTGGTACTACATGGTCCTGGCCCAGAGAGCTGTCATCTTTGCTATTTTTGACTATACCTATTTACTCCTGTCTAAAATAATAATCATTAAAAGAGATTGGGCAGTTTCCACTGATCTCTAAATAGCGGAAGGACCAGCAGCTTCTCGTTAGCACCTAGAAGGACAGATCTGACAAAGCAGGGGTCCCGAGAATTCACCGTAGGCTCAGGGATGTGGGAATGTCAGGGCATGTATTTAAACCCAAAGCTCATCTGGCCAACTCTCCCAGCTGCTAGAAAACACTCTGTGGAAACGCATACTGCACCTGGTGAAAAATAAGATGTCTTTAACGTCAGTTTGAGTTCTGAAGACAATTTTCTTTGCTGTGGCTGCAAACCACATTTTCCCAAACCAAATTACAACGGAGGTAAACCAAAGAAGTCTTACGTTTGCTGTACACTTGACTTTGGGGTATAATTTTGAAGTTTTAGAGGGTTTGAAAAATTTCTAATGGCAGAAAACAACATAGGCACAAAGGCAAATTTGCAAAAACCTGGACTGGAGAAATTAGGCAGTCACATTGCACCCCCAAAGATGGAAGTTGCTCAAGGCTGGTAGGTATCTTGGGGAATTTTATGTTCTGTGGAGATTTGGGGGTTAATTAACTTTAAGATAGTTGATTTGGTCTCTGCCCAGTTAGCAGAGAGTTTCCTCTAACGGGAACTGTCATCCCCGACATGGACAGAAAGTGTTGCTGGGTTTATGTTGGAGCATGATGGGAAATGCAGTCAAAGATTTCTCACAAGGCTCAGAGAAGGATCTGGAGTCTGAAGTTTTCTCTTCCACATGCCGAGAGGCATTCAGGGACAGGGCCGGAATGAGAACGCGAAGATTACTCATCACATCTCACTGGCTGCTCTGCAATTATGAGGAATGTTCCCGAGGCTGGTGCTGGTTGGGAGAGAGACGGCATTGCAAAGCAACAAGATAATTAGGCACAATTGAATTAACCAAAGAATAAGTGTCAGCCTCCGTTGCAATTGTCCTCATTTCATTATCCTCAACCCTGTAATGTCTTGTTTTTTTTTTCTGTTGTTGTTGTTGTTGGTTTCATTAAATCATTTTTAAGCAGCACCAAAAACACCAGGAAGACAGTTAAAAAAAAAAAGTGAAAATAAGTGAGGAGAATGTATATACCATCAGCTCCATCTGGAAATAGCTAATTGGATTAGCTCCATTGAGAACTCACTCCACTGGAATCCTTACCTTAAACAATTCACACCTGGCAATTGCAGTGTGTGTGTGTGTGTGTGTGTTTGTGCTTGTGGTAGTTTTGTGCTCTCTCTGTCTGTCTCTCTGTCTTTCTCTCTCTCTCTCTTTCCCCCTCAATCTCTCTCTCACTCTCAAATTCTCTCTCTCTTAATCTCTTTCTCTCTCATCTCTCTCTCTCAATCTCTCTGTCTCTCAACACCTCTTTCTCCCCCCTCCCCTTTCTCTCTCAATTCTACCTCTCTTGGGTGTGTGTGGACAACTTGGACAGAAAATATTTTCCACAAGGGTGACAGTCCACATCCGAGGGCACTCGCCAATGCCTTAGCCTTTCCACCAGAAACAGGAAGCAAAAAAGGCAGAGACACCAGAGCTCTAACTCACCCACGAACGCAGATGGAGGACTGAGCAGTGACTGCCTGTGCCCCTGCCCCCGTGAGGCTGGTCAGGCCACTTCTACCCCAGGGGAAGGGGGGCCGTGTTCCCACGGGGTGCAAGCCAAAGGTGTGGCTGCTTACTGACCTTTGTATCTGGGAGCTGCGTGCACCCGAAGGGGATGCTGTTGACTGACTCTCACATGGGACTGTAAGGGCCCAGGGAAGGACCCAGGGAAGCAACGTGCTTCATTTTACGAGCATGTGTTGAGTGCCTGCCTGAGGGCCCTGGTGGGCTTACAGGAGGTTTTGCAGGGATTCCCCATCAAAATCGGATCCCGTGCTATCTTCTTCCTTCTTTCTTCCCTTCCTCCTTCCCTCCCTCCCTCCCTTCATATTTCTTTTCCTTCCTTCTTTCTTTCCTCCCTTCCTTCCTTTTGAAAAATTCATAAATATGTGGAAATTAAACAGCATTCTCTTAACTAAACAACGGATCTTCCTAACTAAATTTCTCCCCCCACTTTGCCTCCTTCTCACATTTCTTCTTTCCTTCTTCCCATTCTTCCTTCCTTCCAACTCAGTTCTGTCCAGGGAACACATATCAAGTGCACCTTCATACCAGATAGTGCGCTGGTTGTTGGAAATACCAAGTCCAATGAACCAACCCACACTTTGGGTCCCAAAGGGACAGGAGGTGTAGAATGAAAGTATCCGTCAACTCTGAGTTTCATGCAGAAGTAGGCTCAGCAGATCCAAAAAACTGGTGTTCCTTGGGGGATGGCATGGTGATAGGGGAGAATGATGACCGCAGAAAAAATCATCCCGCTAGGTCTTCCTAGTGTGTGTGTGCCCGGATGCGGTGTTATCTGGGGACCGGTTCTGTCACTCCCATAGGTGTTAGAGTGCCTCTGGCTTTATGTATTTTTTAGTGATTTTAATCTTGCCATTCTTATACATCAGGGCAGGGCTTGGTAGGATGAGGACCCTTCTTTGAGGTAAGGTTGCCAGATTTAGCACAAACAAACAAACAAAAAAAAGCCCAGCATGCTCAGTTAAATTGGAATTTCAGACAAGTAATAAATAATTTTTTTTAGTATCAGGAGACTCCATTTGGGACATATGCATACTAACACTTTTGTGTTGTTTGACATTCAGGTGTAACCGCATGGCCTCTGTGGTAGTCCTGCCTCACCTGCACCTTTGCTTTCTGTGGTCTCAGTCACTCATGGTTGTCCAAGGTCTGAAAATATTAAATGGAAAATTCCAGGAATAAATAACACAAAGAAAGTAGTGTGAGGAAATCTCACAGCATTGCGCTCCCTGCCACCACGGGCACGCATCATCTTTTGGTCAGTGTATTCTCGCTGTATATGTCATCCGTCTGCCAGTCACTTCTTACCCTTCTTGGTGATCAGACTGAAAAGACATCGTATATAAAAATATATGCATGTGTTTATATGCTTATGTATATGTATACATAGGGTTCAACATATATATGTTGTTTTGAGTCATGGTCTCACTCTGTCATCCAAGCTGGAGTGCAGTGGCATGATCACAGCTCGCCCGCAGCTTTGACCTCCTGGGCTCTGGCAATCCTGCTGCCTCAGCCTTCCAAGGAGCTGGAACTACGGGCACATGCCTCCACACCTAGCTAGTTTTTGATTTTTATAGAGACGAGTTCTCGCTATGTTGCCCAGGCTGACCTTGAATTCTTGGGCTCAAGCAGTTCTCTCACCTCGGCCTCCCAAAGTGCTGGGATGGCAGGCATGAGCCACCATGCCCAGTCTTAGGGCTCAATATTATACATAATTTCAGACATCTGAGTGGAATATGTGTTCCACAGATAAAGGGGGACTACTGCAGGTTATCTGGTGACTATTCTCTGAGAGGATTCAGTAGACATTAATTAAAGCCAGGCATAGACTAAGAAATACTGAGGTTTTATGACTCATTCTTTTAACTTTTTTTAACCTTTAAATTTTTTATTTTAAAATTGTAGGGTACAATTCAGGGCTGGGTATACAAATATTCATTCTGCAGGTACCCTTGTTGATGAGGTGTGCCCCCACTTCCCCAGGCAGTTTCCCACTACTGCCAATCCCACCTCCCCACCCCCCCAACACCCTCACAGTTTCCAGCTGCTGTTCATTCTTTTCTTTTGGTATTACGATAGTTGTTCAGTGAGAACAACTATGAGTTGTTATGAGTGAGAGCATGTGATACTCAGTTCTTTGTTTCTGTGAAAGATTATGCAGTATTGTAGACTCTAAGTCCATCCAGGTGGCTGCGAAGTTCATTCTTTTAACTTTTAAAAGAGAGACTGAAATTTACAATGCTTAAGCTTTTGAATTGAAATCCATAGCGCGGGCGCAGCATTTGCATGGTGTAGTGGCAAGGACACAGGCAGTGCGATAAGCTTGACACAGGTCCTGTTTCTCACTCTAGGACATTGGCTGTCTAATGTGGTGGTCCTTGGCACCGTCCACCAAATGGGTCTGGCTTTCTATTGGCAAATGCTAAGACTGCCTTTCTCTGCCTGCTCTCAGTTACATATGGCTACTATCTAGTAGCTATGCCCAGTGGGAGGTGAGTGGGGGGTGACAGTGATGCCAGTCACTTCCAGGGGGCCGTGTATTGTGCCAGAGCACTGCTGCTTGTGCCCAGGCTCTGCCTCAGTGACTTACAGTGCTCTGTATGGGGCTTCCTTAAAAGGAAAAAGAGGCCAGTTGCAGTGGTTCACGGCTGCAATCTCAGCACTTTGGGGGGTGCTGAGGCAGGAGGATTGCCTGAGCCCAGGAGTTCAAGATCAGCCTGAATAACATAGTGAGACCTCATCTCTACAGAAAAAATAAAAACATTGCCCAGGCTTGGTGGCACACACCTGTAGTCTTAGCTGCTCAGGAGGCTGAAGTGGAAGGATCAGTTGAGTCTAGGAGGAGGAGGCTGCAGTGAACCATGATGTGGCCACGACACTCCAGCCTGGGTGATGGAATGAGACCCAAACTCAAAATGAAAAAAAGAAAGAAAGGAAGGAAGGAAGGAAGGAAGGAAGGAAGGAAGGAAGGAAGGAAGGAAGGAAGAAAGGAGATGAGGGAGGGAAGAAAAAGACAGGGAAAGATCTAACAACTCTGGAGAAAAGGTGACATGACGCCAACTCAAAGCAGAGGTCCCAGGCCAACTGTGACAGCCTCGCATAGAGTGAGGGAAGAGAAAAGCGTGCCATTGTTAGTCATTAAGGTTGGGGATTGCTCCTACATTAGCATAATTGAGTTTATCCTGATGGACACACTGTGCAGACACCTTAGGCAAGCTTCTTACTTTCCATGATTGTTGACATCCATATTTGAAAAAATAAGGATCATATAACCCAATCTTTCCTAACATAAATTTTTATTTTGAAGTAGCTTAAGACTCACAAGAAGTTGTAAAAATAGCACAGAGTTCTGGTACAGGCTTGGACTTTTAAGAAAAGTGCAGTTAACATTGTTGGTGGAAAATTCTGGCTTGGTTCACTCGAGGCCTACATTCTCCTGGTAATCGATGGATATTCCTGAAGTCAAAGTGCTTAGAAGTTGATGCCCCAAATGTTCCCGTAGTAGGCTTGGGTGCTGAGCATCTCCTGGAGGGGCTAATCCCTCTGCCACGTGGCCGGAGCCATTTCTGGTCCCACCTGTGAGGGGCGGCCCCGTTCAGGATGGGTCTGCTCTTCATTAACTGCAAGTTGACATTTAAGGTTTCTTCTTTCCTGAGGAACTGGTCCAAGGGGTTATGTAAGTCTTCTGTCTTAGACACATTCAAAAAACATGTCAAAACAATACAAAATGTCTACTGAAACCACATGAGAGTTGAAAAAGCAGGCAAGGGTTCTTCCTTCCATTTATAACATGTGCTTGATGGGCCAAGACCTTTGGCTACACCCTTTTAGTCCATTTTGTCCTGTTTCTGGGACTGCCTGGTGGCAAACCATCCTATGCCACATTGCAACCGAATAGGATTTGCTGATTCTTCTCCTTTCTAGACGTGCTATTGAGATAGGGCTGAGACCCAGCAAGAGAGGGTCCCAGTGAGCTCAGAGCTCAGGGACAGAAGAGCATCAGAGAGTGATGGAATAGTTTAGATTTTCATGAATGCCCACATCCAAGAAGCTTCCTCCACTTCCTGTCATTACATGTTTATTAAGTTCTGTCTATCTCTGAGTCCTCGGATTTTAAAGTGAAAGGTCAAGGTGCTTTTCTTTCCAAGTTTCCTTCTAATTCAGGAACTCTGTGGATCCTCAGACATTTGGAAAATTCTCTCCAAAGCAGGTCTCAGCACAAAACCTTGTCAGTCACTGAGTCCTGTTGATTGGAGCCTGTGCTTCCCCAGCCAGAGGCCCTAAGGAAGACATTGGTTCCCTAGGTCTTTCTGTTTATTTTATCAGTCTTCTCTCACCAGCATTAAAATCATGTCAATATTTACGATTTTCGTTACTGAAAGATAAGACTAGACCCTTGGACAAGTGAAAATGGAGTGAAACAGGAGATGAAAATCATTTTTATTAGGATCTGTTTGTTTGAAGTGACAACTTAAGTCCCTCATGAATACCCGCTTACTTCCTAGCTGAATTTCAATGCCTGCAAGAAATCCATTTACCAGTCTCCAGTCTTGTTCTGTACTTGGGATCCTGTGGTGTGTAGAACATAGCTTGTTTCTTGGGCTCATCTCCATGTATTATATAATTTTTTTCTGGATACACTTATTTAATGCCATGTCTCAATTCAGAGCTTGGTCTCTGAAGCTGCCAGCAGTTGTCTGTTCTGCTCTTGGATTCATTTCAAGTTGCTGAGAGCAGTGATTTCCAAGGCTGCCTGGGCTGAGGCTTCCGACACAGGTAGCAGAGTGAGCTCTGAGCCTGAGGGGAATGGAGACAAATTATCTCTGAGAAACCAGACTTGTTTAATAGGATCCAGCTGATATCTAATGAACTTGGGACATGATAAAAGATGCACTGGAGAGCTGTCAGGGTGTTTCCTGGGATCTCTGAATTGTGCTTATACCTACCCCACCCCCGCCTGCTGTTGGGTTTTTATAACAGTTGTGCGTGCTGATTGGCCCTTCTTTTCTCTTGTTTTTCTTCTCCCTCCCACATCCACTGAGCACCTACTGTAAGCCGGGGTGGATGTTGGATCTACAAGCACTGATAAACCTGTGTTAGGTTATGGAGAAGTGGTGGCAGATGAACTGGGACAGATTTGTTGGGACTTGATCATGGTGGACCTTAAATGCTGAACTAAGGTGGTTTGGGTTTTATCTGGTAGGCAAGGGGGGCAACTTTCCAGTCTTATTTTTCTTCTTACTTTGTTTTGTGGAGTTGCATCTTAGGAAGAATGCCTTGGAATGCTGGACTGATGAAGGGAAAGACTGGAAGTTGGATGCTTGGCAAGGGGTTTGTGTAGTATTAACTAAGATGAACAGGAAGAGTTGTGCTCCCAATGAAAAGGCCTCTATATCTGATCCAGCCTCTGGATAGTTTCTCAGATAGCAAGTGCTCTGTGTCTCCAGCACAGGTGTCTTTGGTGGCCATTCAAGTTCACTTGGTCCTATTCCATTGAGTGAACATCTTTAATGTACTTCAAACACCCAGAGCTGCTTATGCTGACATGCAGGTTATGTTATGGAAGAGGTTTTGTCTTGTTTAAGCCACTGTCTGGGCCTTGTTGGTGCTGGTGACAGCATACCTTAATTAATCCCTCTTCGAGTTTGTACAGTCATCCTTCTCTTTCAGTTCTCCCTGAAGCATGTATCCATTCCCATCAACTTGGTCTTCCTGATTTTCCCTAGGTGTGCTCTTTCTGTTTTCTCTACCAATCCAGAGGGGTCAAGCTTACCAGGCCCAGCTCAGGCTATGTCTTCGTTCAGGAGGAAGACTTTCATCTGAGTGATTGATCAGGTTACTTGATCTATCTGAGCCTGACTTTTCCCATCTGCATAATGTGAACATCCATAAGAGTGACATTTTAGGCACCGGTCTAAATAACTTGCATGTATGAACGCATTAAATCCCTATATCAACTCTATGGGTAGGGTTTTATCGTTATTTCCATTTTACAAGTGAGGAAACTTGTCAAATGGAGGGAGGTTAAGTAGGAAGCAAATAGCTATGCTGAAGCATGGAGAGAAAAAAGAAGGTAAAAATACAGAAAAAAACAACCCTTGAGATATTTTGGAAACAGTAAAAATGCCTAATATTTATGTAATTGAAGTCTGAAAGGGAGAAAAGACAGAGAAAGAGAGAATGAGGGAGAAGCAAAATCTGAAGTCATGACAGTTACAAATTTATCAAAAAATGATGAAATGCACCAAGTCACAGATTGAAAGTTACTATAAACCCAACAAAGGGCATAAGAGTTCCATGATTCTTTAGCTAAACACTTTTCTGTGCTCGCATAAGGTTAAGTTCCATGAGGTCAGGCTAAGAACGGTTTCTAGGGAAAGAGCAGTTACTAGGAAGTTGTGAGATGAAAGACTTTTAGATCTCACACAGAATCAGGAATGATTTAAGATCTCATTAGCAAGAGAAGAGAGACTTCAGTGGATACATGTGGCATTTAATATGTAACCAGAAAGGTCTTGGTGTAGTAGTGGGGTTGGACTAGTCCTTGAAGAAAGGCTATTCTGATACATGTGGCATTTAATATGTAACCAGAAAAGTCTTGGTGTAGTAGTGGGGTTGGACTAGTCCTTGAAGAAAGGCTATTCTGAACCCTCCTTAAACAGCTTTAAAATAAGACTCGAAATAATTGAAGTCATTTGCAAATAACTTAATTGCCTGCCACTTTTTATTGGAATGCAACAAAATCTAGCATGTGAAAACATAAAATTTACAGTGTCTAGCATTTGATCAAAATTTACTAGACATGCCAACAAGCAGAAAAATGTGACCCATGGACAGGAGAAAAAATCAATTGAATGATTTCCTGCTTTTTATAATGGATTCAGGCTCAGAAATTACAAAGATGATGACATTAGCATAAAAGGACATTGAAATCGTGATTATAAATATGTGCAATATGCTTAAGGATATGAAAACAATTAGTGTAATTGAGTGGAAAAAAAAGATATAAAAATCAGAACCAAATGCAACTTTTAGAGATGGAGAATGTAATATCAGAGGTAAAAAAAAAAATACTGATATAATTAACAGGAGACTTGACATTGCAAGAAAAGAAAAAATTCACAACAGAGCAGTATACTTGAATTTTTAGCAACAGAACTCATTCAAAATGAAGCATAGAGAAAATAGTTGAAGAAAAAGTAAACACAGTATTAATGTCCTGTGGGAAAATATCAGCTGGTCTAACAAGCATATAATTAACATCCAGAAAAAAGACGAGTAGGAAACAGAAAAATCTTTGAGGTAATAATGGTTTTAAAATTGTCTATTTTAATAAAAACGGTTAATTCATAGATCTAAGAATCTTTACAAAACTTAAGCAGGATAAACACACACACCACCACCACCAAATCAGGAATATCATAATCAAATTACTGAAAATTAATGTAAAGAAAACATCTTGAAAGCACTCAAAGACTAGACACTTTACATATAAAGGAACACGATAACAATACTGTAGTCTTCTTATGCAAGTTAGAAACAATAGAATGACATCTTTAATGAACTGAAAGACAAAAACACAATCAACCTAAAAGCATATGTCCAAAGAAACAAAACAAACAAAAACACAATCAACCTAAAAATATATGCCCAAGAAAATATATCAAAAATAAAGTAGAAACATGTACTTTTTTAGAACAACAACAGCAAAAAACCCATATGAATATGTTGTGAGAAGATCAGTGTAAGAATTGTTAAAAGAAGTTCATCAGGAAAAAAAAAAATACTAGATGGAAACTTGGATCTGCAAAAAATAATTAAAAATGATGGAAATGGTAAATATGTGAGAAAATATAATTTTTTGTTTTTAAATTTCTTTATAGATAGTTGACTACCTAAAACATAGAATTGTAGAGATTATTACATATGCAGGAGTAAAATTTATGATAGCAAAATCACAAAGGACAAGGGCCTAGGAAGTACAAATAGACAGTTGTCCCTCAATATATTAAGATCCTTGACACTATCAACTCAAGTCCCATAGTCAGTCTTGCAGAACCTGAGTATACAAAAAGTTGGCCCTTTTTATTTGTAGGTTTTACATGCCACAAATAATGTATTTTCAATCTGAGTTTGGTTTAAAAAAATACAAAATATGTGGACCACACAATTAAAAACTGTGTTGTTCAAGGATAAACTGTACTGTTACAAGGTTCTTAGGTTATATGTCAAGTGGCATAATGTGATTTAGAGGTAACTGTGCTAAGTAAATTGCATACTTGAAATCATAGTGCACTTTTCTAAAAGAATAAAACAAAGAGCTATAGTTCATAAGTCAATAACACAGATAAAATGGAATGGTAAAATATAGTTATTCAAATGATAGAAGAAAAATAACAAAGAACAAAAGGGATACATAGAAATTACATAGTAAGAAAGTAGTGTAATTGATATGTGCATTAAATAGAAATGGTTCAACATTCTAATTAAAAGGTAGACTTTACTAGACAGAATTTTTAAAATGTCACTGATCTATATTCTGTCCATAAAAAACTTACATTAGCTATAAAGACACAGAGTGTTAACAATCAAAGGATGTAAAAATTATACCATGCAAACACTTAATCATAAAACTAGTGTGACTATGTTTGTATCGTTCAAAGTAGACTACAGAACAAAAAAATTACCAGGCATATAGAAAGATGTTTCATAATAATAATGTTAATTAGTTAAGAATTTATAATAATCCTAAATGTGTGCACACTTAACAGAGCATTAAGATGAATGAAGCAAAACCTGAAAACAAAGAGAAATAGACAAATCTTCAACTATAGTTGGAGATTTCAATGTTTGTCTTTCAGGAATTGATGAAAATAGTATATAGGAAGTTAATAGAAATAGATAAGACTTGAACACTATAAACCAACTTGATCTAATTGACATTTATTGAAAACCCTACTCCAAAACTGTAGAATGCATCCTTTGAGCTACATACAGCTATTCACCAAAATAGACTGTTTTGGGTCATACCACAAACCTCATTAAATAAAAAAGGAAAAAAAGCATGCAGAATATGCTTTCTGAGGATAATTAAATTAAATTAGAAATCAATAGCAGAAATAAATTTGCAAATTCTCTAAATGCCAGAATTTTAAACACAATCTATACTTCTAAACAGCTTATGGGGTAAAAAAGAAATCACAGGGAAATTATAAAATATGACATACAGTGCATATAAATGAACCAAATTATACTACAATGTATGAGATAAAAGTACACTGGATTGGATTAATAGAAAATTAGATATTACAGAAAAAGATTAATTAATTTGAAGGCATAGCAATAGAAACTATCCAAAATGAAACATACAGAGAAAACAGCAACAACAGAGCAGCAGTGATCTGTGATAGGAAAGCTCCATGTAGCCTAATATAAGTGTAACTGAAATCTTTGAAAATGAGGGGAGGAGAGAAGACAGAAAAGGTATTTCCGGAAATAATGCCCCTCAAAGTTTCAAATTCTAGGAACACTATAAATCTATTGCTCCAAGAAGCTCAATGAACACCAAGAACAAGACATAGGGTAAAAACACACACCAAGAATATAATAATCAAGTTGGCCAAAACCATAACATATTATAAAAATAACATAAGGGGCCTTAGAAATAAAGACACATTATGCGTGGAGAAACAAAGACAAGGATGACAGCAGATTTCTCACTGGAAACAATGTTAGTGAGAAGATAGTGGAGTAACATCTTTGAAGTTCTGAAGGAAAACACTCTCAGCCCAGCATTCTATATCCAGCAAGAATATTTTTCAAATATGAAAGGGTAATAAAGTTTATTTCAGACATAAAAAATTTCCCAAAAATTTATTAACAGCAACTGCCACTACAGAAAATGTTAAGGAAATTTCTTCAGGCAAAATAAAAATGGCACCAGATGGAAATATGAATCAACCCCTGGAATGAAAAACATCAGAAATGGTAACTACATGGATAAATATAGAAGATATTTTCTTATTATTCCAATCTCTTCAAAAGATAACTGGTTATTTGAAAAACAAAAACTATAACAGTGTATTTTGGGGATTATGAGACATGTGTAGGTTAAATGTATGAAATGATAGTATAAAATTGGCTTAGGAGAAATGAAAGTAAATTTCTTATAAGTAAAATGGTATCACTTGAAGGTGACAGTCACTTGAACATGATAATATAATAAGTAAACATATGCTATATACATTCATACAACCATTAAAATACAAAACAAAGACATAAGGCTAATAAGCCAACAATAAGGATAAAATGGGTTTTTGTATGAATCTCTGTAAAGATGGATCTAATGTATAATTACAAATCTAATGTATAATTGTTGCCTGGAACTGTCATTGCAAGGGAGTGGAAGCAGTTGACTGAAAATGGGTCTAAGGGAAGTTTTTGGAATGATGGAAATATTTTTTTCCTGGTTACTCAAGTGTGTATATTTATCCAAACTCAATTGAATTAAAATGAGCCTGTTTTATTGTATAGTTCCTCAAAGTGGATTAAAATATTTGTGTTGTCATCATAATCATCATCACCACCACTACCAACAATAACCACACCACCAAGAGCCGCAACACTTATTTAATACTCATTGTATGTCAGTAACTAATCTAAGTGCTTTCCGTGTGTTGGATCTTTTACTTGTCATGCCATAACCATATCAGTCAATGTCTTACTCTGTTTGTGCTGCTATAAAAGGATAACTGAGACTGGATAATTTACAAACACTAGAAATTTACTTCTCACAGTTCTGGAGGCTTTGAAGTCCAAAATCAAGATTCCAGCCACTGGTGAGGGTTGCTCTCTGCTTCCAAGATGGCGCCATGAAGGCTAATTCTTCCAGAGGGAACAAAGTCCTTTTAAAGGCAGCATTAGTCTATTCGTAACAGTGAAGCCCTCATGACCTAAACACCTCCCAAAAGACCCTACCTCCCAATACTGTTGCATTGGGAATTAAGTCTCCAACATAATTTTGGAGAACACATTCGAACCATAGTAGTCAAGTACTTTTATTATCCCAACTTATTGATGAGGAAACTTAAGCTTAGAAAAATTCAAGGTGAGTACTTAATTTCTGGTGGCCCAACTCAAGAGGTCAGTGGGTTAACATCTATACTACATTATTTTTCATTTTCCATAGGAATTACAGTTATGTTTCTACATGAAAGAGAATCATATAGCTCAAACTCCTATACAAAGGCAGAATGCTATTATTATTGTCATAAATTCCCTTTCCCCAACTATATTCCTCCCTAAAGTGCCAGTCACCGAGTCTCAAGAGAGCTAATTCAGTTTGTATTTGGCTTGGGATGGTCTCTGAGCTGAAGAACTGTGAAAAATTAAAGAACAAAACAGGTCATGAAGGAACTTCATGAATTAATTACCACCCTGACGCTGATATGATCAGAGTGTAATATGCTGATTTTGTATGTATGTATGTGTGTGTGTGTGTGTGTGTGTGTGCACTGATAGGGTCATGGGGTAAGACAAGAAAGGCAAAAAGCATTGTCTTGCTATTTTGTGGATCAGTGTTGTTTCAATCAATCAAAAAGCACTTAGGGACTATATACAAGAAGATTTTCACTAAGTAGAAAAATTTATATATAAACACACACAGAAATGCATAGATACATGTACATAGAAAAAAGACTGAAAGGAAATGCACTTACCTGATAAAGCTATTATTTTCATAGGCTGGAATGTTATATGGTTTATATTTCTCTCCTTATATTTATTGGTGTATTTCATATTTTCTAGAGCAAGCTTGTTACTTGTATAATCAAAAAAGAGTTGATTTTTAAGGAAATGAAAAATGCTTTCAAAATGAGGAAATTGAGTGTTATGGATACTGGATTTCAGTTCTAGAGATGGGGCTTAAGTAAAATGAAATCTTTCTCTGAATACAGGGGTGTGGAATGGTCTAAGATAATCTTTCCAAGTTTCTCTTGGACCCTTGCAGAGGCTGATCTTACCCATGAAACACTTCTGCTGGGGTTTGGGATGCCTGCTCTTGTTTATGTCTGCTGATGTTCACAGTGTTCTTCTGAAAGGGCGCTTTAGGTGTTGGTAACTAAATATTTAGAAAAGTGAATATTTTTTCCTTCCAAAATCAGAAGACTGGGTTTCATACAGATTCTCACTTTGTACCCATTGTTACCAGTGAGAAGTCTCAAATAGCAGGTTGGCAAACACATTCCAGGGGCTTGAGCAACAATCATTTTTATTTTCTCTGTTTTCCTCTTTTGTCTCTGCTGACTTGGCCTCATCCAAGCTTCCATTTTATCATCACTAAAATGGAAGATATTTGGCAATGGTATAACTTCATCTTTCTCCCCACTCCCATGCGCTTTCTCCTCTAGGGAACTCATTCAGTATTGTGAGAAGGTGATGGCGGGGAGAGGACAGTGTAGGAGGTGAAAGGACTCTGGGTCTTCATCTCCAGCTCTGCCTCTTTTCACCTCCACGGTCTTGAGCAATGTCTTAACGTCTCTGTGTCTTGGTTTCTTTTTAGCTCACCTTTTTCTTTATTATTTTTTAAAACACATGAATTTTACAAGGAGTTATATATAACATATATTAAGATTGCAAGGCAGAATGATAAACACCCCAGGAACCAATAACTCACATATACTTATTTGCTCTCTGTCTCTCCCAGAGATAACCACTAGCCCAAACCAATTTCTTATATACACTTACTTCAAAAATTTCACTCTTGTATTTATGCCTAACTATATGCTACTAATCTTGCTTGCTTTTGGACTCTACAAAAATTATAATGTTTCATGTAACTGTAGTTTTGTTCTCTTCATTGCCATATAATATTCCGTTGTAAGGGATGTTTGGGTTAGTTTCTTTTATGGATATATATACCCAGGAATGGGATTGTTGGGTCATTAGTATGATGTTCAACTTTACAGAATAATGTTAAATTGTTTTCCAAAGTGTTTATATCAATTCATACTCCTGCTAGCAACGTATGAGTATCTGTTTTACTCTCCAACACCTGGTGTGGTCAGATTTTTAAAGTTTTGCCGATAAGTGTAAAATGATAGCTTATCAATTACCTTAATTTGCATTTTCCAGTTACTGATAATATTGAGCCCCTTTTAATAAATGTATTGACATTTGTGCTTCTTCTGTGAAATGTCTGTCTATTTATGTGTTTTGCTCATTTTTTAATTGAATTTTTCTCTTATTGATTTGAAAGAGTTCCTTATATATTTTAGTTACTAATTATCTGTCCTTCTATCTCTGCACCAATATCACACAATCTTATTAGCTCTTACTTTATTAATAAGCCTTCATATTAAATGAAGCCTTCAAATCTCTAACTTATACCTCAGGAGTGCTTATTTATTCTTGACCCATTTCTTTTCCATATACATTTTAGGATCAGCTTGTCAATTTAAAAAAACTGAATTTTTAAATTGGAATTTGTGACCTCCCTTTGAAGTGAAAATTGATATCTTCATGATATTGAGTATTTGTATACATGACTATGGGATATCTCTTAATTTATTTAGGTATTCATTAATTGTTTCAATGGAATTCAATAATTCTAGATTTCAATAGAGTTTAATGCATAAAAAGCTTACCCATTTCTAATTATAATCATTTCTGGATATCTTTTGGTTTTGGTTGCTATTATAAAAGATGTCTTTCAAATTTCTAATTGACTCCAAGTATTTGCTGATGGTGTATAGAATGCAATTTATATTTATATATTGCCAGCATCTTGTTAAACATTTAATTAGTCTAACGATATTTTATATAAGAAAATTCTACTTTTTTTAGTTTTAAGTATCCAATCGTAATCATCATCATAATTTACCTGATTATGCATTATATAAGAGTTTATACATGTAAATTGCTTTTAAGTGTAAGTTACACATTGTTATTATTGCTATTATTTTAAAGTAATGACTTTATTGTTTTTATAAGTTTTACATGCACATTGTAAAAACTAAAGTGATACTGAGAAGTACAAACAGGAAACCAACAAATCACTCATTACCCAGAAGCAAATAGAATTAACATTTGGTGGACATCATGCCAGATTTCTACAACTAGATAGAAAATAGATGAATGTATCTATGGTGCAGCTATAATTATAAAAATAGCCTCATATTTTGCATGATTGCAATATTAAATTTTAATTTTGTTTGAGCATAAAAGAAAAACAAGTCTGATGAAATAGCTGACTCTAGATTAATTTTCTCTTCACAAGAGATATTAGTCTGTAAAGATCCTATTTAGGTTAAGAAAAAGGACTTTAAAGATCATTAAACAGATGAGTCAGTAGGATTTTTTCCATTATGTGTTAATTTTTTGTAGTGTGTCTTAACTCTTCACTATACAAGACGGGATGGGTAGCTCTTGTACATTATTACTCCATGCCTCTTTATCAATCCACCAATTTTTTGTTGCATACATTATTTTGTTTTGCTATCTATGTGTTCTGGCTTAGGTTCTTTAAGATTAGGGAAGAGAAAAGTGCTGGGAAAGCCATCAGCTTTTGATGCAGACCTGGCAAACTCTCCGCCAGTCTAATGAGAAGCTCCAGAGAAGATTACCCCTTAAAGGAATCCCATATTGGGGGATCGGGCCAGGCTTTTGTATCATCGCCTTGCTCAATCATTTGCTAGGGTTTGCCCCAGGAAGAGCTCAAAAACTGAGAGTTAGCAGCTGGAGACTGTTAGCTAACCCCTCACAGCTGGGTCCTGAAACCTGAGTCCTCTAGTAAGCCTTGAAGCGGAATTGGAGAGGAGCGTCTCCCTGTCTGCCGCACCAGGATTTAAAATACAGGCTATCAGTAAAGCACAGCCCTCCATTGTATCATTTCTATCATAGTTGCCAGTCTTTGCATTGTCCACTGCCAGCTCTTTGCCACAGCTCCGGTGTACTAGAGTTTTACAATTTTGACTCCTCTTTTGTTCAGCTGGATTTTTTTTTTTTGTCTAATGTTTCCTTCTAGAAGGATTCGTAGGGTCTATGTCCCTGAATTCTTTAATGTTGGAGGATGTCTGCTGTTTGCTTTGTTCTTGGAGGGTAATTTGGTGAAATGAGAGATTGCTCTGTTGCCGTCTCTCGCTGAGTGATTCTGTGATGTCTGAGGTTAACATACTTTTTTCCATCTTGTACGTTACTTGCCTTTTTTCTAGTTACGTGCTTAAATAATTAATTACTTAACATTGATGCTTCATAGCAACCGGGGTATAGCTCATAACCAATTTGTATTAAGCTTTCCTGGTCTTACACATGCTCTTTCAACTGGTAGATCTACATTTTCCTTCTCTTTGGGAAAAATGTCTTGTTTGGTACCTTGAGATAATGTCTGCAAGTCCATTTCTTGGGTTGTCAACTCCAGAGACAGTAATTTTCCCTCTGTTTGAATGCCCTGTCCGTCTTCCACAGCCGTTCTCTTCTCTTTAATGACTCTCATCTCATTGTTTTTTCCTTTTGCATTTTCTATGATTACCTCAGATCACAACTCCATGTCATTAATTTTCAAATGCCAGAACTCTTCTTGATTGTAATTTATTTATTAGATCTATAAATTGGCTGTAAGTTTGGTTCCTTAGCTGGGCAATATTATTCTTTTATTTTATAGACTCACTTTTTAGTTTTTGTCTAATTGAGTTCATATATACATATGTAGGATATATATGGGTCTGTATCTATACTATATATGTATATATTAATGCAAGTATACAAAACCAAATAAGTGCATATGTATGCATGTGTATATATGTGTGTATGTATGTACCTCTATCTATCTATCTATCTATCTATCTATCTATCTATCTATCTATCTATCTACCTATCTATCTATCCATCCATCCATCCACCTACCCCTACCCCCCCACCCACCATCTATTTTTCTGGTATGCGGCACTCAAAGGGAATCTGATTCTGTGTTTTACATCATGTTTCCTTCCCGACTTTATTCTTCATCTTTTTCTCTCCATCTTCATTCTTTCTTGCCTTCCTTTCCCTCAGTAGTGCTTGGCATTTGTTTGCCTTGTCATTCTTTCATTCTTTTCCTCCTCTATGACACAGGCATCTCTGTCTAGCCTTCCAAAAAAAGTCTGAGTGATCATTTTGCTACACATTTCCCTGTCTTACAGGGACTAGTCTGTCGCTGTCTTTGAGCTGTAATCTGAACACCGCATGTTGCACTCAATCAGATACTCTGTCGTCTAAATTTGTGGGGACCAGGGAGTAGCAGAGATGGTCTCTGCTGAGCCTGAGTACCATCCGAGTGAAGGCGCCCTCGCTGTGGTCTGACATCTCCCTGGAGTGTTCTGTCCCAGGGTCCACTTGACCCCGCTGAGGGCAAGTCCTATCTCCCAGGAGCATCAGATTGTTATTCTAACTCAAACCGTGCCTCGGTAGACTTGCCAGATAAAATACGGGATGCCCAGTTACATCTGGATTTCAGATAAACAATGAATAACTTTTGAGTATAAGTATGTTCCAAATGGGACATTTTGGTCCATTTTTCTGTGCTAAATCTGGCCACCCCATGCCCTGGAAAATGGCAAGCCCTTTTCCCTCTGCTGACCTCCCACTGTGAAATGCAGAAACTTCCACTTGTGAGGGGTTTAACTTCACTTTTGCTGGACTGCCCACACCCCCTCCTCCACAGGCTGCCAGTGCAGGAGTTTTGTGAGAATTCTCTGCGTCAGTTTCTTTCCTAAGCAAAGCTTCCAGGGGCTGAGGGTGGGATCCAGAGTCACGCATCCTTGTGCCAAGCCAGAACCTCCTCCTTTTCCCTCGGCCATGCTTTTTGAGGTTGATGGCACGAGGTGGTGGTGGGTGGTGAATACTGCTTTGGTGAATTTTTTTTTTCACTTGGTTGTGTGTTGGAGGAGGAGCCTGTGGTTCTTTCATTCTGCCATCTTCATGTGGAAGTGCTTTTCTTTAATTGTTTATTTATTCCCCAACTAGTTACTGAGTGTCTACTGTGTGCAGCGTCTGTCATCGAGGGGAAATAGATGATCCAGCAATTATCACCCCGTGACAAGGTTCTCATCGATGCTGGCAGAGGGTGTTACATTGTACAGTTTGTGTTGGCTTCCTGAGGTCCTGTCTGGTCTCCCCATTAGACTGAGACGTCCTCCAAGGCAGGGATTGGGTGCTGGGCATCTCTGTCCTCATCTCGAGGGGTGGTAAACGCTTGTGGCACAGACGATTAAAGCGAAAGGTGGGATATCTGGGTATAGTAAGGATATTGGAGCCCTGACCCTTAAAACTGCCAGATTCAAAGACAGAGACTGCTTGGCTTGGTTCTGTCCTAAGCATCTCTCTAGTTAAAGAGGGGATGTCACTAATTACTAACCAGACCTGGTTTAGTCTCTGTTACCATAAACCAATGGTAAATTAGTTGAATGATCCTAGATGCAAGTTAACAGTGTAAAGGGTTATGGTACGAAAAATTTATTGGGCACTGGGGGCTTGGGATCAATGAGATCCAGCCGTGGTTCTAAGGGGGCTTTGTTGGGGGAAGACAGACGAGCAAACCTACCTGGGGTAGAAAGGTCAGTCGGGGGCACAGGGAACTGAACAGACTGATGGCAACTAGGGGAGGCTGGGGAGAGTCCCCTTGCAGTAGCGGGCAAAGGGACCAAGGTGCTCAAAAGTATGGTCTATTTTCAGAGCTGTGAGTGGGCCCCAGGCAGGCAGGGGAGACAGAGGAGGCTGTCAGCAGAGAGCAGACTGCAGAGAGCCTGCGTGCCACGTTAAGGGGTTGGATGGAACTCAGTGTGGAGTCCATGACAGGCGGGAATGGGGGTCAGGGGATTAATGGGATCCTCTCAGAATTGCCAGAAACAGCCAGGCTTGCCCCTGAGTGTTCTACCCACACCCGTCATTTGTAGCCACATTCCTGACCCCTGGGAAAAGCTGTTATCCCATGTGCATTTGGAGGTAAAGGAAGGAGAAAGAGGAGAAGCCAGTCCCTTCCAAACTGCGTGGAGGTCAGATGATGTCTCTGGAACATCTCATCGGCTTATCTCAACCATGCTGTCTCTGAGTTTTCTCTTTGATGACTCGGTGGGTGTAAGTGGCTGATCTGTGTGTAGATGTGCACTTTGCCCTTTCAGTTCTGAGAAACTACAAAATCATCCTCGAAATCATCATTTTAACCCACTGGACACACATTCTCAATGTTTCTCTTTTTGAATATACTTAAGATGGTGTGATTTTCTCCAAAACTGTGCCTCAAGAAGAAAACCTGTGAGAATTTGCCCCTGGGGGAGGTGGACTCTGAGAAGTTACCTGGGGATACATCAGAAGGTGTCCTGTGTGCGTGTCAGTAAATGGTGTCGAGTGGAGAGGTGGCTGGGTGGAGCAAACATCTGCACCAGTTGACAAGCATTTGATGACAAAGACCTCTGACCCTGGGTGCTGGGTTGGGCTGTCAGGACACAGAGCTGCTGAAGGCTTTGGTCCTCAACCCCCAGGGGCTCACTGTCTAGAAGTCACCCTTTAAACACATGTGAACCGATGGTGGAACTAAGCAAGATGGCACCAGATATGCTGAGTGTGTTCTGCTGTGTACCTTCTGCCCTGGGCCCCAGGGTACGAGCTATGACATGGTTTTTTCCTTCTGGAATCCCAGGGACCCACATGGTGCAGGTAGGGGCCAGGGCTGCTGTAAGTCCAGCACCTTTGCTGTAAGTTTGGGAGGATTTCTTGGTGCGTCCACACAGACTTGCGTCCTAGCTCTGTAGTCTTCATCCTATTCTAGAATAACAACAAAATAAACAAACAAACAAACAAACAAAAAAACCCTGTCAGTGCGTGGCAAGTGAGTTGATGGACTTCAACTGTACAGCTGCATCTGGTGGCAGGCTTTGAGTCAGGATCCGACACTTATTTTAGTCCACGCGTGGCCCACCCTTCATTTTATTTATCACTTCCCTCCACCCCTCTTTTTTTAATGGCGAGTAGTATAAGTATTTCATTATATATTACAATGTAATGATAATAGAAATAAAGTGCACAATAAAAGATATGTGCTTGAATCATTCCAAAACCAATCCTCCCTCCACCCCCGCCAGACTGCGGAAAAATTGTCTTCCACAAAACTGGTCACTGATGCCAAAAAGGCTGGGGGCCACTGATTTACAGAAACAACTTGCTCACACCGCACTAAGTGTTCAGCAGTTTTGGGCCCCAAACGGCATGACCCCTGTGGCCCACACTTTCTATTCACCCGATCTTGCCCTGAGTGACTTGCTTCGTTTCTCCAGATGAAAAATGTCTTCAAAGGGAAAGTTTTTCTAATGTGGAAAAGAGGAAGCAAAAAATGGCAGAAACACTAACAAGACATCAAAATGAATGCGTTCGAAAACTGTTTTGAGCAGTGGAAAAAACATCTCCATAGGTGTAGGGCATCAAACGGAGATTACTTAGAAGGTGACTGAAGTTTAAGCATGTATGAATAAATACTCAATTTTTTATAAACAAATTCTAGGGGTTTTTTTGCCCTCCCCGCCGCAAAGGTTTATAGGTGTAAAGTAAGGGTCAAGATGAGAGCCTACTGCGTTAGGGTGGACCCTAAATCCATGACTGGTGTTCTTATAAGAGACGGAACAAGCCGGGCTCGGTGGCTCAGCCTGTAATCCCGTGCCTTTGGGAGGCTGAGGTGAGTGGATTGCCTTAGCCTGCGGGTTCGAGACCCGCCTGGGCAACTTGGCGAGACCTCATCTCTACAATAAATCAAAAAATCAGCCGGGTGTGACAGCGCATGCCTGTAATTCTGGCTACTCAGAAGGCTGAGGCGGAAGGATTGCTGGAGCCCAGCAGGCGAGGCTGCGGTGGCTGGAAGCGGTCACTGCACTCCAGTCTGGGCGACCGAGTGAGACTCCAACTCAAAAAAAAAGAGAGACAGAACAAGACACGTGGAGATGTGAGAAGAAAGTTGTGTGAAGACAAAGGCAGGGGTCGGAGGGATGTTGCCACCAGCCAAGGATGCCAGCAGCCAGCAGAAGCCGGAGGTGGCAGTGAGGGACCCTGCCCAGAGTCTTAGGAGGTAGCGTGGCTGCCGACAGACACCTTGTTTCTGTATTCCAGTCCTCCAGAGCTGTGAGAAAACATTTCTATTGTTTTAAGTCACCATGTTTAAAATAATTTGTTATGGCATCTCTAGGAAACGGATACACAATAAAATGCATCTTTAAATGATAACAATCACAGTGCAGATTTTAAACCGTGGCCTCTCTTAACTGCTGGACTATCAGCAAACTGGCAGCAGAAGTGGGGAGTCGGGGGCTGACACAGATGGCCCTGTGGGCTCCCGCTGGCTCCCTCTCTTGTTCTGGTCTCGTCCTTTGTTCTCCACTGCTGGGCTCTCATCTCCATACTTCCCCCACCCCTGCTCCCCACATCTGTGACTCCAAAGTTTTTAGGGACAACAGTGGCTGGTTTCTAGTCTTCTCTGAGACAGGACTGGTGACCGTGGCTGTGCCCATGGTTACTTAGGTTGAGCTGTTGGGAAGTTTGGCTTAGGGCACCTGCGGTCATCCAGAAACTTCTTTCGGCCCAGAGACTCAGGGGATGGTTTGAGATGGGTACTCCAAGACTCAGGGAGTGTGGTAGCAAGACCCTGATGAGGATGTGAGTAAATCTGTCCCCCGACATTGAGCATGCAGGTGAGCAGGTGATGCCACGCTTGCCGTGTCACCCTCCGAGCTTGTCTCTCTAGTTGCAAATTAAGCAACGATGCATCTCATAAGATTGACGTGTTTTCATGTTGATAACCATGAAAGCAATAGATAAATGGAAGCTTCCATCACTGTCATCCTGGGAACTGCAGGTATCGGTCAGGCATGTGAGACCACACTCCAGTATTTCCAGAACCCGCCTGAAAATTACTCAGGGCACCAGTTGGGATGTCCAGGATGACAGTGTCCATTGTTCCACAATTAGGTCAACTCCCGCAAACCAGCCAGGAAATGCAGTCAGCCTCCCCCCCGAAGCTCCGGTGGACCAGCCATGGGGGACGGTGCTACTTGCCATCTCCATTCACAATCACAGGAGCATCGGACCCCTGCCAGGGGCCACGGTGGTATAGGTGGGAGAGGCTGACACCTGTCCCATGTTTATGTGGAGTAGGGGCCAGCCCACCTTCTCTGCAAGGGGCAGATAGTGAACATCTTGGGCTCTGTGGGTCTCTGTCACAACCGTCAGTTCAGCTCTGCCATGGTAGTGTGAACGCAGCCATAGGTGAAATGTAAAGAAATGGCCATGGCTGGGTGCCCATAAAACTTTATTCACAAATCCAGGCCATCAGTGGAGTTTGGCCCTTGGACGATAGTTTGCCGACTTTTCAAGTAGAGGTGTTTGGAGAAAAGTTTGGCTGACTTACTCTTTGGAGTAGTTTGATTTGGGGGAGGGATTTTCTGTCTCTCTCTCTCTCTCTCTCTTTGTTTAGTGGCAAGTGTTTTATTTTATCTATTTATTTTTATTTTAAAGATGTGGGGTGTAAGTCAGTATTGGGTGCATAAGTGGTCTACGTATAGGTGAAGTTTGGGCCTCCTGTTGACTCTCACTTTTTTTTTTTTGAGTTGGAGTCTCACTCTGTCACCCAGACTGGAGTGCAGTGG
>NW_007090495.1:191934-201551 GCF_000164805.1 Carlito syrichta
GATTCTTTATTGTAGAGATGAGGTCTCGCCTGCCCAGGCGGGTCTCGAACCCGCGAGCTCAGGCAATCCACTCACCTCAGCCTCCCAAAGGCACGGGATTACAGGCTGAGCCACTGAGCCTGGCTGTTTTTTATTTTTTAATCTATTTTTGTTTTTTCTCTCTCTTTTTTTAAATCTCTGATTTGGGGGATTTTGATCATCAAGCTAAGTCACCAGCGAAACACAACTTAAAGACTTGGAATGGAATCTTCTTTGATGAACGTCTCTTCCAGAAAAGCTACCCAGGAAGGACAGTTACATTAGATGTGTCTTGTCTTTGGTGACCAGGTCTCACTTAAGGGCTGAGGAAAGCCTTCGTGGTGCCAAGAATTGGGACTGTCTTTTCTTTTCCGCTCTGACGTGTTGGTGTATTGCAGCGACCTGACAACCAGTGGTTTCTGGAAGTGAAACAAAACAGAGCTCCTGCAGAGGAATTTCTGATTCTCCATTTCCTCCAGGTCTGACAGGGCTGAGAAAAGCCAGTAAACATTTGCCAGGGACATGGTGGGGCTGGCTAAATTTGTTGGCTAATTCACACTTTTATTCTAGCACAGATGGCTGGCCCCTGGGAAACCTGGTTGCTGCTTCCTTATGAATCTGAATTCAGAAACACTCCTGTGTCACCTACTCTTTGTTCTTATTATGAATAGTGTCACTGATTAAGGTGGCCATTTATAAGTCTCTTCTTTGAGCCAGGTGCTCTGCTAGTTGCGCACCTTACATCCACCTCAAATCTTTTTTTTTTTTTTTTTTTGAGTTGGAGTCTCACTCTGTTCCCCAAGCTAGAGTGCAGTAGCACACTCATGGCCACCCCACCCTTGACCTGCTAGGCTCAGGCGATCCTTCTGCCTCAGCCTTCCAAGTAGCCGGAACTACAGGTACTACCATGCCTGGCTAATTTTTTGATTTATTGTAGAGATGAGGCCTTGCCATGTTGCTCAGGCTGGTCTTGACCCCGTGGGCTCAGCAATCCTCTCACCTCAGCCTTCCAAAGTGCTGGGATTACAGGCTTGAACCACTGCACCTGGCCACCACACCAAATCTTGACAAGAGCTGGGCTGAAGTAGGTAGTATGAACATCATGTACAGTGAAGAATCTGGAATGAGTGAGGAATCTGGAATGAGTGAGGAATCTGTTGCAAGTTCTCTTTGTCAAACAGCTGCTTGAAGGATGGGCCCGGGGGTTGAGACTTCTACAAAGCCACTCCTGCCCTGAGGGGCACCCTGGTACCTCTGTATAGTGAGCCCTATGGCCTGAGTTTCCACTGGGAAGACTCCATTGCAGAGCCCATCTTACTTTCTTGTCTGGGTCCCTCTTAAACTTCGTAAGAAGACATGTAGGGTTAGCTATGCAGAGCGTGTGACACTTCCTGGTCACGGTTCCTAGTCCACGTGGATGTGGACATCATCCCGGTGCTCTGAGGTCTCCAGGGCAGATGCTCCTCCTGGAACCTGGTGTGTGAGGTAATTGTCTGGACATTGACTCCTTTTCCCTATACCTGGCTTCCTTCTGCCCCCTCCTTCAGGGAGCAGCCTCTAGCCAAGGTTGGTCTCCTCAGGATATGTATGTTCCCAGTAATGAGTCATGGGAGGCAGGTGATTGAGCAGAGCTGAGAACACTGTGGGCGGCGTTCTCACTCACTGTGATTGTAACCACCATGTAGCAAGTTGAATAATTAACTTGCTTGACTATAAAACTGCTTGCTATACCGTCCCATAGTGTGGATTCTTTCTTCACTGACTGACCATCATCAGTGCCTCCTGGGTGGATTCTTTCTCCAGCGATCAGCTGCCCTCCGTGCCTCCTGTAGGTGCTAATAAATCAATGTCTCTCCCTACTGGGCCTCCGGGTGACTTCTTTGGAGGAGGCAAAGAATCTTCCACGCAAGTCCTCTCAGATTCGGGGCTACCGCATTACACAGTGTACCAACCTAAGGAGCTTTTCTCTGCCCCAGTGGGCCCTTACATCATGTCCTCAGTGATGCTTCCCTGTGTCCCCACCACTGGATTCCTCCTCTACATGCCTGGAGCCACCCACACATGTTCCTTATGTGGCACCTGTTTATTTCCTTTCCAGTCAGATGGGGAACACCCTGTGGCCAGGATCTGGACCTTCAGTCCCCCGGGTATCCCTGGGAGAATGCACCCACAAGTGACTGAACCTATAAAAACTTTCACAGGACATTATTATTATTTATTATTATTATTTGAGTTATGATAATAATTTTATTTAACAATAATTGTCACTATTATTATTACTCTGTCTCCAAGGCTGGAGTATGGTGGCACGATCACAGTTTACAGAAGCCTCAACCTCTAGAGTTCAGGACTATAGGTGCATGCCACCATACCTGGGTAATTTTTAATTTATCTTTTTACCTTTTGTAGAAATGAAGTCTCACTATGTTGCCCAGGCTAGTCTCAAACTCCTGAGCTTAAGCAATTCTCCTACCTTGGCCTCCCAAAGTGCTGGGATTACAGGCGTGAGCCACTGTGCCCAGCTCACATGACAGTATTTAACGTCATTCTTATTATAACAACCCTGGAGTGGGCACAGTGTATATGCTCATTCTCTTATCCCCAAGAGGAAACAGGGATCCCTTCCGTGGGACTGGCTTAGCATCAGACAGAGAGTGACACACTAAAGTCATGGCACTATTTGTTGCTTCTGTCTACTGAGCATGCGTCACATGTGGGCACTTATTTGGGCCTTGTGCTAAGCGATGTGCACACTTTATTTCTTTAATCTTCCCAAAAAGTGTAGGAGCTTGGTTCTATCTTATTCCCATGTTATAGATAAAGACACCAAGGCACACAGAAGCTGAATGCTTTGCCCCGGTCCTGGAGCTCCCTGGACTTATGGCCAGATAGGTTCCTCAGCCAGGCCACACCCCTCCATCTGTTGGCTTCTCCCAGCCGAGAGTTCTTTATCCCTCATCACTAGTCAGGGACCAGGCACCGGTGAAGGCCCGCCCTAGGGTTGCCTCCTTGGAGAAGGAAGTGGTGATCAAGGTCTAGGTGTCTTCCTTCCTAGAGTCCTGGGTGCCTAGGTCTTGCTCAGAGTTGCCTGAGTGGTTCTAGGTGAAATGTTGAAGAGGGCAAAGGAAAAAAAATAAATGACATCTTGGTGGGTCTTTCCTGGCTCCGTGAGGGCTCGTGAACAACGAACTCTCCAGCGGCAGCTGAGGATGGACAGAATGGGAGAGTTGGTGACTTTAGAGAGGATAATCTGGCTTCAGAGCCTCACTGATCTTGTGGCTTTGGACTTGCTTCTGAAATTCTTTGAGGATCATTCTACTTATGTACTTATTTACATAATTTACTTATTTACAAATCAGGGATTCAAATCCATGCATTCTGGGATCACCTTTCATGCATGCTTAATTCCAAGTGGGCACCCTACTTTGCGTTTTTTTTTGCTTGGCCTCCTTCACTTGGATTTACTTGTGAGCAAAATGGTTGTTATCCCAGAAGGCCTGCTACGCACCAGGTGTTTCTCTTCACCCTCACTATCGCCTGGGAGGTGGCTGTGGATATTTCCATTTCACAGGCGAGGAAACCCAAGGGAGGAGTCCAAGGCCATGTGGATCCATGTGGTGGAGTTGGACTGTGGGACCAGCCACACCACGGGCCGCCCCTCTCTTCGCCAGTGGCAGCTGGTCCCACGACCTCCTTGGTCTGCCGATTTCCAGTATGCTTTGGAAAGATTTATTGGATACACTAGTTTTCATCAACTAGGACTTTTTTTCCTTTTTCTTTTCTTTCTGACTTGTTGTTATTTGACATCAGGGAAAAAAAATGAAAAGAATTTAATTCATCATTAAGTGTTGGGAAGGAGTAATGCAATAAAGAAACCACAGCCAAGGAAAAATATGAAATTAAAGGGTGACGCCGGATAGACCCCACCGGGCCAGGATGCAGAGAAAGTCTTGCTGTTGGTGGCTGTGCCCTGGGGGAGCATGTGAGGGTCTGTTCGGATACCTTCTTGGCTGGCTCATGGGATCTTTGGCCAGTCGCCCACTTGGCAGGCATCCACAGGCAACACTTGTTGTAGGGAAAATTAGCTGTGCCCAACTCTGAGGTTGGGGTGCTATGGCTTCGGAGTTTGTGTCCCTCCAAAATCCATGCTGGAACTGAATCCCCCATGCGACTGTATCAAGATTTGAGGTCTTTAGGAGATGATGGGTCCCGGGGGCTCCATGCTCATGAATGGTATCAACACCTTTATGAGAGGGCTCGAGGGAACCTGATTTTCCCTCCCACCCCTTCCTCCACCTGAGGACCCATGGCATGGTGCCATCTGGGAACCACAGAGCAGCCCTTGTCCGAGGCCGGATCCACCTCTGCCTTGACCTTGGACTTCATGGGCTCCAGAACTGTGAGAAACCAATTCCTGTAATTTATGAGTTACCCAGTCTAAGACATCTTGTTATAGCAGCAGAAATGGACTAAGTCAGGGGAAATGCAGCATTTGTATGACAAAGTGTTTCTGGTTCTAGATTGGAACAGCCTAGGTGCACGGGAGGCCCAGGAATAAGGCAGACAGGATGGGGGCTACCTCTCCCACCTTGGGACAGAGGTGAGCTTCTAGAATGCCTGGAGTTTCCATTTTCTCATCTACAATTAAGTATCCCAGTGTGCACCTCAGGGGGTCGTTGAGATGAGAAGACTCATCTCTACACACAGTGGTTCCTATGTTAACACGTGTCCCTGGCTGTGGTCCTTACCAGCCCGGGGCCAGCCACGTTAGCCTTTTGGATGTCTGTATTGGGCTCATTTGTGAAGGAAGAAGTTTGACTGTATGAGTCCCACAGCCCTGTCCACTTTTAAGACTCCATGCCCTGTTCATTTTCACATCATTAAGATTTGACAGAGGAGTACAGGAGAGGGACATTTCATACTCAAATGTGTCCTTAGCCAGGCAGCTGGCCGAGATTCCTCTTTCTCTGCTCCATTCTGGCTTCTGTGCCACCTGTCCCCGGTGTCACTCCCCTCTCCTCACCAGGTCATGCCTGCTGGTGTCGCTTCTGCCTCCCCACACCCAGTAACTCCCAGTGGACAGGACACTTGTCCTGTTTCTTTCAGTGCCAAAGTCTGTGTCCAGCTTCTATGTGTGTCCTGAACAGTTCAGAGCCATCACTGTGAAAAGGGGACAACGGTCCACCCAACAGCAACTGGAACAGAAAACTGCCCGGGGGCGGTTGGCATGGAAACACTGATGTCCAGGAGCGGGCTCGAGAGACCCGCCCACGTCACATGTGGTACCCAGGGCAGAGATGGACATGAGGGCTGCCCCTCCCTCCAGTGGCGATGGCAAACATGGTCGCAGAGACACAGGGCAGCTGGCAACCCTAAGTTGGGGGGAGGAATATTTATTCTCTCCCTGGGGAGGCACCAGGGAGGGGGAGACCAGGGGCTGGAAGAAAGAAGAGGCCACAGGAAACGCACAAGGAGCAGGCTCTCTCTGCAGGCTTCCAGAACCTGTCCTCCCCCTGGCCTCTATAAACACCTCTGCTTTCTTTCTCCATGCTGGCCTCAGTCTTGGCTGTGTGTGTTTAGCTGCCTGTTTGCCTTTGTGCTTTCTGCTGGAGCTGAGTGAGGCCGATCCTTTTCTGTCGTCTCCTGGTTCCGTCCCTCCTTCCACCAAAGCTGTGTCTCTGAGGGTGAGGAAGAGGTGATGGCGGGGGCAGAGGGGAGGGTATCCACACAAGGCACACAGAGGAATGGGGAAAGCACGCTCCCTGTCCACCTGAGGCTGGAGCTGGAGGGGCCTGATTCAAGTCAGAAACCTCTGCAGGTTCAAGGTCAGAAGCTGAGACCAGGAACACCCTGGGAGTGGGTGGGGGATTTGAGGCCCCCTGAAGACATTAACATCTCTGTTGGGTGCATGGATGACTGAGTCTCAGCTGTGTACAATTATTATTAAAGTAATTCAGTAATCCTCAGATACTGCAGAAAGTTCTGAGAAGGAAGAGTCAGGGACCCCGCCCTGCCCCCCCCCAGCTCCACTCCTGGTTTTAATTCTTCCCATAAGGTTCTCCCATGGGTCTAATCAAAATACTCATCCTAGGTGCTGATGTAGTGTATTTAAACTCATCTGTGGACTCCCCAACTCTCCCAAATGCACCACAAAAGATGAGATTCAGCTCAGGCCCTGTCACCCTCCCCTCCCCCTTTCAATCTTTATTTGTTGTTGTTGTTGTTATTTTAAAAACTTTAAATATGTGTATGCAATCTTTACAGTTTATATACATTATAGATTAAATTATACAAGCAAGATCATATTTTTTATATACAAGCAGAGTCTATCCTTTTTTTTAAGATTTTTTTTATTGTGCTAAAATATACAGAACATAAGGTTTACCATTTTAACCATTTTTAAGCATACAGTACAGCAGTATTAAATATGTTCACATCCCACCATCCATCTCCAGAACATTTTCATCTTCACAAACTGAAAATGCTCCCCCACGAAACGCAAATGCCTTGTGCTGCCCGGCCCTGGCCCCTGGCAACGGCCCATCTACCTTCCATGTCAGGAATGCGACTCGTGTGAGGTTTCTCATGCAGGAAGAATGGTACAGGATTTGCCCTTTATCCCATCCTTTCTGGAGGGACCGACTTTCACCTGTGTTTGTGCCTGCGCTCCCTACCACGGGAGACAAGACCTCAGCCTTGTGGCAGAATCTCGCGGCAACTAAGACACAGTGCTGGGGTCAGGGAGTCCCACGTGGGTCGTTCTGCATTCTCATTATCCTGGGATCTCAGCATGAACGGATATCAGGATGTAAGGGATGTGAAACTCTTCGGGAAGCCCAAAAGAGACACATTGCTGGCTGGGGTGCCTGGAAAGCACTGTCCTGCTGGTCCCCAGTAGCTCAAAGGCCTCTGTGTTTGGTGAGGAGGCTGGTCTCAGATGCGAAGGGCAAGGTGCCATCGTCCTGAAGTCCGGTCCTCCTTCCCGGCGACTTCCGCTTCCAGGAAGGCAAACAGGGATCCTCGGTAGCTCGGGCCTGTTTTTGCAGGAAGTCTCCTTGTTTATCCCACTCTCACCATCTCTTCTAGCAAAGGTCTTCCCCAGCCATGGCCAGAGTCATTTTGGGACAGCTGATCCCTGGGCTCTCCTGAGATGGCTTAGAAACCTGGATACAGCCCTCTGCATGGAATAGCAACATTCCTGGCCAGACATGAAAGGACAGATTATAACAGCCCATTTTCTCCAGGCAGCTTATCCCGATTAAGTGGGACTCAAGCAAAACTCCCCACCCTCGAGTTCTTTCTTCTCTTCCTGCACCACTAGCCACCTCACCCTGATGGAGTCTGACAAGACCCAGGGGGGACATCTCAGGGTTCGCCGAGCAGAGTGTGTGCCCCAGGTGCTGGGCCGATGGCACAGGGACCGCCCCCCTTCTGATGTGGGCGTAGCTGGTGAGCAGAGAGGTGGCTTGACTGGTCCAAGGCAGCACCGTCTGCAATGATGTGGCCCAGGGCAGCACCTACACTCTGTCCTCCCTCCTACTTGATGTCTTCTGTAGGCCCCAGAGGCTTGGCTCTGCTTGTACATGGTGTTCTCTGGTCACTCAAAATGAGGTTGTGTAATCCCAGGACTGTGCGTGGGGTGTGGGACGCCGGGTGTGTGGGCCCTGCGGGGGTCAGGCCAGGCTAAGAGAGGCCTGAGCCCGCCCGGCCAGCAGCAGCCCCCTCCTCCCGTGTGAACCGAGCGGGAAGCGCCCTGCGAGGAAGCCAAGGCCGGGCTGATTTATGGAGGGTGGGGCCTTCGGGGATCCCATTGATCAGCCTGTAAAGCTCCTGCCTGGAGGCCACCGGCTCTAGCTGGCCCCGCTGCTCGCTAGGCTAAGCCCACACCTATTTTGAGCATTTTTAATGTTTTCATAAGGACTGTGGGGCAGATGATTTATGGCTATCTCTCCCCTTCCAGCCCTTCCACGGGGCCGTGGCAAATGCATCTGGAAAAGTCGGGAGAAAACACAGACGGGTGAGAAAGGCGCCGTCGAGACGATCCCGGCCACGCTAGCTTGAGTCAGAGGGTCAGGCCCAGCCTGCCAGAGCCCGGGGTGCAGGCAGGGCTGAGGAGTACTCCCTGACTTTCCAAAACATCGTATTATTAGACATGAACCTTGAAGCATCCGGGCCTGCCGAGGCCGACTTTGAAACACAAGTGGTTCAGAGGGTAGATCTATTTGGGCCGGGCTTGAGCCCCTCTGGCAATCCCTCTGGCCTTTTCATTTCCAAGCCGTAACTCATGGGTAGAATGGGAACGTCTCCGAGATAACCAGAGAACATTGGCCTTCAACACACATCAACAAAGCGATTTCAAAGGAAAGGAGCCCCTCGGGCCTCCAGCCAGCCAAGGCAGAAAGCCCTGCTCTACCGGGGAGACCTGAGGTTGTGCGGGGCTGTAGAGTGAGGCCTTCACCACCTCTGTCTGCAGCGGGGGACTCTGCCTGGTGTCCTGTTGCTGATGGTGTGCGGGGAAAGTAGGCACCATGAATGGGATGCCCACCTGCCCAGGAAGGGCCCACAGACTACGATTCTAGCCAAGACTACGATTCTGGCAGTGTGAACATGGCTAGGCGGGTTCGGGGCAGACTCGGATTGGGAGCAGGGGAGGCTCGATCCGTCCAGGGTCAGAGAAGCCACCCCCCAGCGGAGAGGCTTTTGGGTATAAAGGATAATGGACAGTGACAGGCAGTCAAGGATGGGGCCAGGGGGTGGGACTGGCAGTTGAGGGAAACTGCTAGGGGAGGGAAGGGCATACCTCATCAACAAGGGTGCCTGCATTATCAGTGTTTGTATACCTAACCCTGGATTGTACCCCACATCTTTAAAATGAATTCATTAATAAAAAATAAAAAAAAAATGGGGGTCACAGGCAGGAGAAGCTTTGTGCAAAGCTCGGTGCTTGAGGTAAACAAGGGTGATATAGGGCGGCCCTGAGACAGCGTCTGAAGAGGGCCAGGGGGAGGGACATAGGTCATGGGGGATCCTGAGGCCATGCTGAAAGTCCCAGACCTAGCACTCAGAGCGACAGCAGCCACTGGTTTGTTTTTATTAACTGACACATGGTAATTGTATATATCATATATCTGTATATCGTATATATATGTGATGCTTTGGTATATGTTTGCATTGCAGAATGTTTACATTGAGCTAATGAACAATTCGTCACTGCTCATACTTATTCTTTTTGTGGTGAAAACATTTACAATCAACTCTTTTAGCAATTTTGAAATACACCATGCATGATTATTTATAGTGTAGCCACTATTCTGTGCAATAGATCACTAAAGCTCATGCTTTTGGTCTAACTAAAATGGAGGAGCCTCTGACCAACATCTTGCCTTGACCCATCCATGCCTGTCCCCACCCTCCCACATCCTCTGGTAAGCACCATTCTACTCTCTGCTTCTATGAGTTCAACTTTTTTATTTTTTGAGTTGGAGTCTCACTCTGTTGCCCAGACTGGAGTGCAGTGGCCGCTCCCGGCCACCGCAGCCTCGACCTGCTGGGCTCCGGTGATCCTTCCGCCCCAGCCTTCCAAGTAGCTGGAACTACAG
>NW_007090495.1:201571-274989 GCF_000164805.1 Carlito syrichta
GCCTCGACCTGCTGGGCTCCGGTGATCCTTCCGCCCCAGCCTTCCAAGTAGCTGGAACTACAGGCGCGTGCTATCACGCCCGGCTAATTTTTTGTTTTATTGTAGAGATGAAGTCTCACCAAGTTGCCCAGGCGGGTCTCAAACCTGCGGGCTCAGGCAATTCACTCACCTCAGCCTCCCAAGGCGCGGGATTACAGGCTGAGCCACCGAGCCCGGTTGAGTTCAACATTTTAAGGTTCCCTATAGTAAGTGATATTTCTTAAAAGAAGAGATATAAATGGTGAACGGGACTGTGAGAAAATGCTCCTCATCACAGATCTTCGTGGGACTGCAAATTAGAACCACAATGAGATGTCACCTCACATCTGCTGGAGTGGCTGCTATCAAAAAGACAAGTGTCGGTCAGCCATGGTGGCTCAAGTCTGTAGTCCCAGCACTTTGGGAGGCCAAGGCAGGTGGATTTCTTGAGCCCAGGAGTTTGAGACCAGCCTGGGTAATATAGTGAAATTGATATTCCAAACGATCCAGCAGTCTATCTCTTGGGAATATACCCAGAGGATCATAAGTCACTCTATAAAAAAGATACTTGCACACACATGTTTATTGCCACACAATGGCAAAAACATGGACCCAGCCCTGCTGCCCATCGAAAGTGAACTGGATAAAGAAAATGTGGCACATATACATGGTGGTATACTGTGCAGCCATAAAGAAGAACAAAATCATGGTCTTCACAGTAAAATGGATGGAATCGGAGACCATCATCCTAAGTGAACTATCACAGAAACAAAGAACAGAATACCGCATGTTCTCACTCATAGGTGGGCCCTGAATACTAAATCACATTAGCACAAGGAAGGGATCAGCAATCATTGGGCACTGCTAGGGGAGGAAGGGAGGGGAGAGGGTGGAAGGCACATGACAACATGAAGGGTACCAGGTCTACTACCAGGAGGAGTGAGGACCAATTAGAAGCCTAAACTTCACCTGCCAGTGGTCTACTTATGTAGGTTATCCTCACTTGTACCACATCTCTGTAATAAAAAATCAAATAAAAATTTTAAAAAATTAACTGGGCATGGTGGTGCACACCCGTAGTCTCAGTTCCTCAGGAGGCTGAGGTGGAAGGATCGCCTGAGCTCAGGAGGTCGAGGCTGCCATGAGCTGTGATCATTGTGATCATGCCACTGCACTCCAGCCTGGGCAACAGAGTGAGACTCCGACTCAAATAAAATGAAATGAAATACGATAAATCAAACAAAAGGCTCTGGTAGCCACATTAAAAGAGGACAAGGGTGTGAAGGAAAGTGACCCTTTGTGCACTGTTGATGGAATGTCAGTGACTACAGCCACTGGGTTTTAAGAAGAGAACATGGGATGCTTCAATCCACAGCTGCATTTGTTCATTCGGTATCGACCGTCTACTGTGCCCCAGGTGAGGGGCCGTACTAGGGAATGGTGGGAAAGCATTTGTTTTTGTTTTTGTTTTTGTTTTGAGTTGGAGTCTCACTCTGTCACCCAGACTGGAGTGCAGTGGCCGCTCCCGGCCACCGCAGCCTCGACCTGCTGGGCTCCGGCGATCCTTCCGCCTCAGCCTTCCAAGTGGCTGGAACTACAGGCGTGTGCTACCACGCCCGGCTAATTTTTGATTTATTGTAGCGATAAGGTCTCGCCAAGTTGCCCAGGCAGGTCTTGAACCCGCAGGCTCGGGCAGTCCACTCACTCCAGCCTCCCAAAGGTGAGGCTGAGCCACCAAGCCCGGCTGTGGGAAAGCATTTGTGATCAACTGTTCTGGCATTGGCAGGGGAGGATTTGGGGGACTGGGAAACTAGAGGCTTTGCAGTCATTCCAGTGAAAAACTGGGGATGGGCTAAAACTAAGGTTCAACCCAGAGTGATGGAAAGGAGAAGATGGATGGGGACAGATGAAGGGGGTGGCCTTGGAAACAATATGCTTATGGAGGTGGCAGGCTGGGAGGGATAGGAGGAGAGCAGTGGGTAGGGGAAGGATAATGCTGGGGTAACTAGGTCTGGCGACCAGGCAGTTGGTGCATCCTTCCCAGAGACAGAGACTACAGGAGGTGGTGAAAGTTTTAGGTTTGGATGTGTGATATATCGGGTACCTGGGGAGTAACCCAGGAGCTATCCAGTAGAGATTCTAATACATGTGTCTCAGGAAGAGGGGCTGAAACTGAAGGGATGGGGCCAAGGGGTGACAGGTCCGCAGAGTCGAGTGTGTGGAGCAGATAGGAGGCCAGGGCAGTGATCAGGACTCAATAGATGGTGCAGGCCCCGTGGGCAGCAGGAGGGGCTTAAGAGGTGGACACCACCATCTGCACCAGAGCTCCTGACAGGTCGGGGAGAAGGCGGCCACACCAGAGCCTTGCCCGCCTGGTGGGAAGAGTATGCCCTTGAGTTACAAGATGGGGGTCACATCCAGACTCTGTTACTTGGCCGAGAGACTGGATACTTCTCTGAGGCTCAGGGTCCTTGTCCAATAGGTGGCAGTGATGAGATCACCCTTGGGATGTGTAGGCGATGGTTAATGCACCAACAACAGTGCTGACATACTGTAGGGTGGGGATCCCCCACATCCAGGCCGTGTCCCAGTACTGGTCTGAGGCCTGTTAGGAACTGGGTCGTACAGCAGGAGGTGAATAGCAGGTCAGTTGAGCTCCATCTTCTGTCAGATCAATGAGGGCATTAGATTCTCATAGGAACTCGAACCCTGTTGTGAACTGCATGCGTGAGGGGTTTAGGCTACATGCTCCTCACGAGAATCTAATGCCTGATGATCCCCACCCTCCCACCCCCCATTCATGGAATAATTGTCTTCTGTGAAACCAGTCCCTGATGCCCAAAAGGTTGGGGACTGCTGCTATGCTGGTTGCAGTGAAGTTCGAGCTTCGGTGACTTCCCCTTCCCCCAGACACAGTGGATACCCACCATCCATAACATTTGAAGGGGTGGGACAAAGGCACATAGAGCAAATCATAAACAGGCTTTTGATGAGTCCTTTCTACACGCGTGAACACATTTTGGTGGGGGCAGGTAGGGACACTGGGAGCCACAGGTAGGGTAGCAGCACGGGGACAGCGTTGCTTGCTGGGTGTCCCCTCCTTGTGGGAATGGACTTTGTTGCCCCAAGGCCGGATCTCCTTGTTAGAGTGGGTTTTGAAATGGCAAATGGGTTTTAGGAGGGATTCGTGGACGAGAGGGCTGGCTGACATTGATCTGGAAAGTCTTCCTGGGGAAGGCAAGCCCAAGACTCACTGGACAGGAGGCACATTTAGTGCAACATCAGAGCATGGAGAGCAGGGCACCAGGTGCCAGTTGCGGTCCCAGCACAGTGAGCACTAACACACCATCTACCCTGCAGGAGGAGGCAGCATTGCGTCTGCATCCCTGCATGAATAAGCAATGGCACAAGAGTGAATTTTGAGAAGCCACAGGAAACATAGAAGTACTGAAAATGGGTGGGAAAGAATGGAATGAGGGTACTGTGTGGACCATTCAGGGACAAACCCAGCTCATAGCCCACCTAATTCTGGTCATTCGTTGTGCTGAGCACCCTCAAAGCCAGCAAGGCGTCAGGACTCACACATTCCCAAGCATCTTTCAGGGCTCTGGAGGATGGTAGAAAAGTAACTGTCCACAGGTAGCCACTGTCATCGTGAAGGGCAGCATGAGGCACAGGGGGCAGATGGGTGATTCAGGAACAAAAGCTACAGCTGACCCCATTCTTCCATTCTTCTGAGGAAGAAACAAGCCAAGGAGACTTTCAGGGACTTGGTGAAGCCTTAGTTAAGGATCTTCTCAACTCGGCATCTGATGGTACATGGTTTCCAGGAATGTTGTCTTTCTGATGGGATATGGGGATACTTGGGACCTAGTTGCTTGAGATTTGTCAAAGATTTCCACTTTGCTCTGAAGATGGCAGAGGGACAACGTCATACATGGTTAGACATCTGATCAGCACCCTTCTTACTTGCTACAATTAGAAGTGTCATTTCCAGTTCCCCAAAAGGGCCCTTCACCATGAGCCTGTGGACGGTTGGACAGGGTGACTCCTTTCTGTTGCTCTGGGGGCCTGATTTAATTTTTTCTCCACCATTTAATTTCATGGTGATCATCTGTATTTGTGTTTGTCCATTACAGTGAGCTTTCCCAAGACAGGCTGCTTTTTTTTTTTTTTTGAGTTGGAGTCTCACTCTGTCTCCCAGACTGGAGTGCAGTGGCTGCTCCCGGCTACCGCAGCCTTGACCTGCTGGGCTCCTACGATCCTTCTGCCTCAGCCTTCCGAGTAGCTGGAACTTCAGGCACGCGCTACCACGCCTGGCTGATTTTTGATTTATTGTAGAGATGAGGTCTCGCCAAGTTGCCCAGGCGGGTCTCGAATCCGCGGGCTCAGGCAATTCACTCACCTCAGCCTCCCATGGCGTGGGATCACAGGCTGAGCCACCGAGCCTGGCTTTGGGTTGCTTTTTCAACAGGTAAGTCTGCGTTGCTAATAGGCACAACCTGGGTACCCGAGAACATCTGTGGCCACCATGGCTGCTCTGCTTACAGGTGGCAAACTGCAGATGCCACGTCTTCCCATCAGCCCCTACAGCACAACCATGAAGCCCAGCCAACTCTATTCCCCGGGACTCTGAGTGACTCCTGACCTTAATCCACCTCTTTGGTAAGATTTATTAATTACTGTTCTTGAGACAGCTCTGTGCCAAGAAGTTCAAAGCATCTTCCAACCTTGACCCATTAATCCCATTAGCATCCCAGGGAGAGCGGAAGAAGGCCTCGGCTGAGTCCTGTGATTCCCATCCACCCTGCTGCTGCACACACGGGGAGGGGATGGGGGAAACTTGAGCACAGAGAGCTTGGCCTGGGTGTCCTTGTCCTTAGTGAGTCAACAGCAGGCCTGGAAAAGAAGCTGAGTTTCCCAACTAAGGCCAAGGGCCATGCTGCCAGTGCAAGCTGCCTTCCTTACAAAACAGTTGTTGTCCATGCCTCTAAAGATGTACCCATCCCCTCAGCATAGGCCGTTGACAGTATGTAACTGCCAGCCGCTGTTTGCACTGAGCTCTAAAGAGAAGTGTTTTATCATCGGGCAGTCAAACGTGGCCATCTCCCTTCCCAGAGTATCCTCTGCAGAAAACACCCTCCTCCAAAAAAGGGTTTGGTCTTGGAGCAGAGGCCACATCCGTCACCTGTTCAGGGAGTGCCACAGCTGTGCGGTCCCCAAGGGGGCTACCTACCAGGGCAGGGCTGCTCCCCAGGGTGTTGGGGGGAACCCATGGTCAGAGGCAGCTGGACAAGGAAGAAACAAGATGTTCTTTCTCCTGCCTGCATTGCTCTGCACTCTCAAGATTCTACATTGTTTTTAATTTTCAGCCTAATTTTAGTCCAAGAACTTGGTGAAGCTGGAGAAGACTCTTAAAATTTTTTTTTTGTAAACAAGTGCACTTCTGGCCAGATGTTTCTTTTTTCCTGGTCTTACAGGACTTTGCCATTGAGCTGTCGGGGCTGAAACTGAATAAATCTTTGTTTTACGGCTTCTTTGGTCCTTTACAACTAAGGGCCTCAGGAAGGAATCAGATCTTTTAATCCTTCAGGTCTTAGCCTTGAATGACCTCGCAAATGCACCATTAGCTAAAAAATTTTAAGAGATATTTTTGTGACTGGCCTCAAAGCACATTAGCAAAGTCCCGGACCCTAATATTGGGAGGGTTAATCGTGCCTTGAATGGAATAACCAGTCCCAGCAGGATGCCCCTAAGAGTCAAAAGCATTTCTTTTTCATTAGCGGTGTATCTTGCCCAATGAGGTGGACCTTATCAGCAACCAAGATGACAGTTGCCTTGCTGATGTCCCAGTTAAAATCTGAGCTCTGCCTTTAAACATGTGCAGGATGGATCTTCAGTGCACCTTCCTGAGGTTCCAGGATCTGGTTCCTCCAGGAAGTATATTGGGGTGTCAGCTTACGCCGCAGTAGGTGAAAGCTTGAGGTATGGTGCAATGTTTTCGTGGTTTGAGAGAGAGCAGGGTTTATTCCAGCTATTTTTACTTCTAAAAGGAGCCTGGCAGGACAGCCTTGTAAAATCTGCTGTGAGTGATACAGCTGCGGCCAACTGTGGAGAGCTCCAAGTGTTGGAGGGAGCAAGCAAGGAACAAGGCCTATTTCTTGGACAGGTTTTAATGTCCTGGGAGGAAGAAAAGTTGTTGCTCAATCTTGAAAGTTGGGTTTTTAGATCCTCAGTGTCACATCATACCATAGAGTCAGCGAGACTATAGATAATTGCTTCTCCTGGATGGGGTCTCCCTGTGCAGCCCCAGCCCTACCCTATGGCCTCAGTGTCCCATGCTTTGATGTCTTAGAACTTCCAGGAAAACATGCCTATCCCTCGCCCCCTTCTCTCTGGACATGTGCTGCATCTTATCTTGGCCCCTTCTCATGTGTGTGGGGCTGTCACCTTCCCTGTTATCTGGTTCCCTTATTATTCATTTTCCTTCCTCTCCTCCCACGTCTCATCAGTTTGTTACTGAACACCAGGGATTTGGTCAGGGTCTCGTTGTTCACTGCACAGAAAGCCAATCTGTGAGGCAATGAGTATTGCCAGGGAAGAAGGCTTTTAATTTGGGTGATGTCAGCCAAGGACAATGGGAGATTCATTCTCAAATCTAACACCTTGGCCTACTGAAGACCAGGGTTTATATAATGGGGCATGAATGTAGAAAACAGGAACTTGGGAGGAGTAAGGAAGAGGAGTGGGTTGACAGGCATCCAACATCTCATTGGCTGCATGTGGTGATCTGGAGAGTTTCAGTTTCTTGATACTATAGACCTGAGGGTTGGTTTCCTGAGAATGGAACTCAGATAAGACAAAGTTTCAGTCTTTAAGGTCAAGGAAGTCAGTTTTTGTTTCCTGAGAAAGGAACTCCAATAAGACAAAGTTTCAATCTTTAAGGTCAGGAAGGTCAATTTCTGTTTATTTTAAAAAATGTAACCATTAGTTTTACGGGGAAGTTGGTCTGGTTTCAAGTTGCTGAATCCTGTTAAATTACCTATCATTCCTGTTCAGGTCTCCATCACTGGCCCCTGTCAATAACCTCCTAGTGGCTCATTTCTGCCTCTGATCTCTCTGAACTTCCTCTATCTGTGCATGGTGCTGATGACTTTTCCTAAATTTATGGCACTCCACACTCTTCAATGGTTCCCTTTCACCACCATATCAAGTCCATTTGTCTGTCTCATTGGTTCAGTCTCTTCCTTGTGCAGCCCTGATTCACCCTTCTGCAGAAGAACACCGTGTCTTCTGGTCATACTGGAAAGAAATTCTTGCTGTTCCTATCCCTTTCTTTGCTCACTTTATTTCTTCCCTTACCCAGAGGCTTTGTTGGCTACAGAGAGGAGGAAGTACTGGACCCAGATAAAATAAAGTGAGTGGGAAGCCTCTTTAGTTGTGAAACCCCCCAAAATCTGGAACCATAAGAAAACACAAGGAAGATATCTTGATGCAGTTCCCTCCAATGCAGCTGTTTAGGGACAGGGCACATCTTGGCAAGCCATTAAATGTATAGCTGTATTATTTTGCTAAGTGGCATGTGCGGTGGATGCCCTGGTCACATCTCTGTGCCTCCCTCAACATTCAAGCCCACCCTGGAGGTGAGAAGGGTGGTGGGATACAGGGAGGAAGTGGAGATCAAGCAGCATCTGGGAAACAAACTTCAGAGAACTGGGCATGCAGGGCATTGTTTGCTGTTCACCAGAGCATAGCCACAACTTCTCTGCAGCTCCTTCCCTCAGGAAGTGGAGTCTGTTCCCCCCACCCTTGAATCTAGTGGGGCTGTGACTTGCTCTGGTGGATAGAATGTGGCAGAGCTGAGGCTGTGGACATTCTTTCTCTTTTATTTATTTGTTTGTTTGTTTGTTTGTTTGAGTCAGGTTCTTATTCTGTCACCCAGGCTGGAGTGCAGTGTCATGATCATGACGATCACGGCTCACCACAGCTTTGACCGCCTGGACTCAATTTATTTTTCACTTCAGCCTCCCAAGTAGCTGGGACTACAAGGCTGTGCCACCATGCCCGGCTAATTTTTTGTAGAGATAATGTCTCTCTATGTTGCCCAGACTAATCTCGAATTGCTGGGCTCAAGCAATCCTCCCACCTCGGCCTCCCAAATTGCTGGAATTATAGGCATGAACCACTGCGCCTGGCCTCTTGATTTATTAATATCTTCCCTTTGCCTGCCATGGTTAAGAATGGCTTGCCAAATGCATGTACACATTAAAGCAAGGACCGATAAGAGAAGCCAGGCATGGTGGCAAGGTGCTTCCTAACAAACTGAGGAAAACTTTGAGAACAGACGGAAGAGCTGTCTGATCCTCACAGTTGCTGGGTCTGAGCCCTCGGCACCCATAACTGAGAGAAGAGTGTGTCCACTCACAGGGTGGTTGCATTGCTTTCCCTTACATGTTCTCTCTCGTGTTGAGGTTTCTCCTTTGAGTCACTGACCAGGAAGGCTGGGGTAGATCCACACCAAGCAGTGATCCTGGAGGACCATATCACAAGACACAGCTGGGGCTCTCTGTCAAGACACAGCAGTTCCCAGGAATGGCTTGGTGTGGCATTCCTGTGGTGACAGGCCCTTCATCTGGGGATGGCAGATAGTATAGAAAGAAGGCCCAGAGAGAGACACCATGCTCTGGGCAGCCTTCAGCACACCTGCTGGATGCATTTCCCATTGGGTTTCTTTGAAAATGAGTGATATGCATGAATGTTTTTACTTGCTCTTTCCTGTTTACTTTTTAAATAAAAACAATATTGTCATGGAGTAGATGGAATTTGTGGCCAAACCTATTGTCATGGATTTAAAAAATAGAATACCTCTATAAAACAAGAGCTTAAGGCAGAAATGAAGCTCGAAGAAGATATGGCAACAGAGAAGGAAATTAGGCATGGATGAACTTGCATAACTCAGGAAGACATGGAAGAGAAATACAGTCATTTGCAGGTATAAAGAAGAACAGATATTGCCAAGGATATGACAAGGTACTGATAAGGGAGTAGACTGAGGAAAGTGGAAGCAAAGAGACATTTAAAGGGACTTGAGTATGGGAAGGTGGTAAAAAGAATCCCAAGTATTTGTACCGATTACATCTGAAGGATAAAAGAACTAAGGTCATGAAAGATACATTTTAAGAAATTAAAATGATAAATTAATGGCCAGACACGATGGCTTACCTGCCTCTAATCCTAGCACTTTGGGAGGCCAAGGTGGGAGGATATCTTGAGATCAGGAGTTTGAGACCAGCCTGCGTAACATAGTGAGATCTCATCTCTACACAAAATTTAAAAATTAGCTGGGTAGTGAGACCTCATCTCTACAATAAATCAAAAAATTAGCCTGGTGTGGTAGCATGCGCCTGTAGTTCCAGCTACTTGGAAGGCTGAGGTGGAAGGATCGCCAGAGCCCAGCAGGTCGAGGCTGCAGTGGCCGGGAGTGGCCACTGCACTCCAGTCTGGGTGACAGAGTGAGACTCCAACTCAAAAAAAAAAATTAGCTGGGTATGGTGGCATGCACCTGCAGTCCCAGCTACCTGAGGGGCTGAGGTGGGAAGATCGCCTGAGCCCAGGAGGTTGAGGCTGTGGTGAGCTGTGATTGTGCCATTGAACTCCAGCCTGGGTGACAGGAATGAGACCCTCACTCAACAAAAGAGAGAGATAACTTAAGAGGAATTTCTTGAATCTACAAATTGGAAGGGAATATTGTGTCCCAGAGGAAATACATAGAGTGGTCAACACCAAGGCATTCCTGATGAAGGCAACTAAAACCCAATCTTTTTTCCTTGGCTCCCTATTCATCTGTGAAATTTGACTTGAGTCAACTTCCCAGCTAGAAGACAGAGGAGCTGGCCTGCAATGTATTCAGGAAAGTAGTTTTATACCCAACCAAACTGACATGCAAATATGAAGACAACAGGCATCTGTGAATGTGTAAGAATGCAGGAAATATGACTCATGAAGCCTTTTTTTTTTTTAAGAGAAACTACTAAAGGAAGAATTTTAGCCAAGCAAGGGATGAAAGAAAAGAGTGAGTTCTGAGTGTTGGCTCCATGTAACTCCAGGGTTAGGACATCAGGCAATGGAAATTTTCCAGGAGACAGAGTGAACAAGTGAACAGTGAGGGGGAGAAGAGGGACTGGCAGGCGAACACCCTTCAGGGGCTGTGGAGAAGGTTCTGGAACACAAGTGGTATTGTCTTCAGGTTGGGGCATGAACGACTCATCACTAGCCATTGGAATGAAGGCTGAGTGTGTGGGTGCGGATGCTGGCACGTTGTGGAGGTGAAGAAAGACATTAGGGGAACTTCTATCTTCTGGTTGCTGTCATTTCTCAGGAAAGTCTCAGTTGAGAGTGAGGATGGGAGAAAGAAGTTGGAGATTGGAGGAAAAGGAGGAAGATACAAAATCGTCATTTGCATGTGGTGTCTAATTGACTGTTTGATCCATCCATTGACTTAACCGTTTCCAAAATTATGTCTTCCACTTCTACAAGTTCCTCTTCGTACATGCTCAGATCTGCATGCTCATTTCTTATATGGGCTTTTGTTTGCTTTTAGAAGTCCAGCCCTGATACCAGGTATGGTGGTTCACGTCTGTAACCCCAGCACTTTGGGAGGCCAGAGCGGAAGGAACTCTTGAGGCCAGGAGTTCAAGACCAGCCTGGGCAACATAGTGAGACTCTGTCTCTAATTTTAAAAATAATCATAATAGGTAGGCTCGGTGGCTCAGCCTGTAATCCCAGCACTTTGGGAGGCTGAGGCGAGTGGATTACCTGAGCCTGTGGGTTTGAGACCAGCCTGGGCAACTTGACGAGACCTCGTCTCTACAATGAATCAAAAATTAGCCAGGAGTGGTAGCGAGCACCTGTAGTTCCAGCTACTTGGAAAGCTGAGGCAGAAGGATCGCCAGAACCCATCAGGTCCACGCTGGGGGTGGCCGTGAGTGTGCCACTGCACTCTAGCCTGGGCAACAGAGTGAGGCTCCAACTCAAAAAAAAAAATTATAATAAAATATAAATAAGTTTTTAAAAAGAAGTCCGGCCTTGTTTTCTCTAAACACATTGCCCATTGCTATCCTGAGTCTGTTTCTGCTGATTCTAGCATCTTGAGTCTTTAGGGGCTAAATCTTTTTGTTGTTTCTGCTGACTCTCACACTCATGACCACCTCCTCTGGGCTTAGTGACCTTTATAAACCCGTATCTGCTTCTTTCGGGCCTGTGGGGATTCTGAGGACCCTAGGGTCCTTACTGTAGGAGCTCTAGGCCCAGCCCCTGCCTACTGCTGGCCGGCTCCAGGCCCTGCGATGTAGAACTCTCATCTTCGGCGAGGCTTTACTTCTCTCACTCACCTCACGGCCAGTTCTGGCTTCAGCTCGTTCCAGTTCTTTTCATTGGTGTGTGGGGGGGAGCTGTAGGGGTGGAGAGTTCATCTTTAGAGATTTCACTTACTTCTTGTGAGTCTAGTAATGCACTGAAAAGGGATTTCCCCCACTTTTTTCTTTTTCACAATCCAGGATTTGATTGTTTGTATCGCAGAGTCTTAGACAAGTGAAAGAGACTTGAGCCCAGGAGTTCAAGACCAGCCAGAGCAACACAGTGAGACCTCGTGTCTAAAAATAGAAAATTAGCCAGGTGTAGTGGCATGTGCCTGTAGTCCCAGCTACTTTGGAGGCTGAGGCAGGAGGATCATCTGAGCCTAGGAGGACTGCCTGAGCCCAGGAAATCGAGGTTGCAATCAGCTATGAGTATACCCCTGCATTCTAGTCTGGGTGACAGAGTGAGACCTCATAAATCAAACAAAGAAGTGAAAGAGATAACTTAGTTTTCACTTTACAGCCTTTGTTACCTTTTGAAACGTGTATCGTGGCTCAGTATTCCTACCATATCAAGATGAATAAATAAGAATAGCTGTTCCTAAAGGTAAACTATAGCAATGTACACACGAGTCAATGAATAAGGCACTAAGGATCGCTTTTTGGTTGGCTCTGAGCAGGCTCCAGGCTGGGCATTTTGTACCCACAGCCCCCAACTGCCGCCTGTCATGCGGCATATTTTATGTGGCCACCTTGCCCTTGATTGCTGTGCCTTTAGTCCTATGGATTGATCTTCCTAGACTAGACTTTTCTGGGTCCTGCCTAGTCTGGTCACCTGCTTCTCAAAACCTTAGCTGAGCATGCATCCTCTTGGCGTCTGTGCTCCTCTCTCCCTCTGTCACCTTCGCTGTCCCTGTAGGGTCTCCAGGCTGGGACTTCTCTTTCCTTCCCGTTCCCTCCACCCCCGACAGGAAGCTCTTGTGCTGGGGTGGGAGGGCCCAACTACCGGCCCCATGGAGCACAGGACTCAGCCAAGGGCGATGCACATTCTTTTGTTGGAACGAGAGGATGTGGGGTGACCTGAGCGTCTCGGGTCCCTTTCCGTGTTAGCCCCTTCTTGAGTACTTTTTGGCATTTCTGAAACAACTGCTGTAGAGCAAAGCCCTGCATCCAGAGAGACACGTGTTCAGGAACTTGCCCAGCCAGCCAAGCCCGAGTCACTGGCATCAGGAAGGGTGTTGGCAGGGGTTGAGGGGCACATTCCCGCAAGGGTCTTTTTGGCAGCGCTGTCCTGGGGCCTGATGGGAATGTGGGGGAGAGAAAGGAATGCTCATTTAGGAATGAGTTGTGGTTACCGGGGGCGGGGTCAGAAGGAGCCATACTCCGCCTTTCTGGAACCTGCTGAGGGGCTCCTGGCCAAAGGGGAAGGTACTGCATGAGTCAGCTCAGTTCTGGTGAAAAGCTGGAGCCTGTTGACTTGGGCTTTTATCTCTTTCTCGGCATCTCGGGGAACAAACAAGGGATTGTAGCAGTTACATCTGACGCCTTGCCCCTCCTTGAGATGAAGCCTGGCTCTGGCCTAGTCTCTTTTACAGAGGCGAAAGAGACTCGAGCCCAGGAATCCGAGACTAGCCAGAGCAATATAGTGAGAACTCGTGTCTAAAAAAAGAAAAGAAAATCAGCCAAGTGTGTGGGCGCGTGCCTGTAGTCCCAGTTACTTGGGAGGCTGAGGCAGGAGGATCAGCCTTTCCTTGTGGGTCCTGGGAAGGGCAAAGATCCCGGTGCGCTCCCGAGCTAGACGGAGGCGGAGGCACCGGGGTTTGTTTGGAGATATTGGGGTTTACTTCTCTGTTCCTGTTCTGTGAGCAGCAGGAGGGTGGTATCTGGAGGGACGGAGGCCCTAGCTTCCTATCATCTCAGCTGCTTTTGAGTCTTCCAGAAGGAAGCCGGATCCGTGCTCTCACTGGGGACACATTACTCTCCCTGTGCTTGGAATGCATTCACAAGCACATTTCTGGGGCCAGGTGTGGTGCTATGCCCTGAGCCTATAGGACCAAGCTGTCTACAGTGTCCCAGGAATGACCTACAGATTAAAGGTCACTGCATCTGAGACCCGACTGATAGTGAGTGCCCGTCAGGGCAGACATCCTGGGCCCAGCCACAGGGTCCAAGGTAGATGCCTGGGAGGGGCTAAATCCTGGAGTGAGGTTTTCCAAGTCAGTAGCTATTAACTGGGCTAACAGGGGTAGCTGGGCAGGGCAGGTGGTGTAGGAGTGTGGGAGAGCTCGTATTAATCCAAGTTATTTTCAACTGCCTGTAGTGTAGCCAAGGGCTGGGTCTTCTAAGACCCACAAATATGCGAAGCTGGTCCCAGGAACAGGCTTAAAACCCCTGGTTTTCTGCTCTGGGGCTTCTTTTTAATCTGTAAAAACAAAATAAAATAAAATAAAAAATAATATCACCTAGTCAATAGGGTTAGAGATGTAATGGTCACTTATTTGTTTATTTATTATATTTTTGAGTCAGGGTGTCACTCTGTTTCCCAGGCTGAAGGGCAGCGGTATAATCTTGGCTCACTGCAGCCCCAACCTCCCGGGCTCAGGCGATCCTCCTACCTCAGCTTCCCGAATAGATGGGACTACCAGTGTGCACCACCACGCCCGGCTAATTTAAACAAATTTTTTGGAGAGATGAGGTCTTGCTGTATGGCCCAGGCTGGTCTCAGACTTCAGAGATCAAGCAATCTTCCCGCCTAAACCTCCCAAAGTGTTGGGATTACAGGTGTGAGCCACCGTGTTTGGCTGAGATGCAATTTTTAAATTGTGTTTTGTATCTTTATTGAGGTATACTGACTTTGACAATAAACTATACGTACGTGAAGTATACATTTTAATACGTTTTAACATCCATCCATGAAACCATCACTAGGATCAAATGGTGACCATAACCACTCCCCATAACTTCTTTGCACTTTTTTGAAATCCAACCCTCCATCCACCCCCACATCCTTAGACAGCCACCAATCTGCTTTCTGTCATTATAAATTGGTTTGCATTTTCCAGAATTGTATATAAATGGAATCACACAGTAAATTTTTTTTGTCAGACTTCTTTCATGTGGCAGAATTATTCTGAGGTTTATCCATGTCATTGTGTCTATCAGCAGCTCATTTCTGCTCACTGTTAAGTAGTGTCCTATTGTATGAATGCGCCACGATTTGTTTATTCATTCACCTGGACATTTGTTGTCTCCAGATTCTAGTACAAATAAAGCTGCTATGAGCATTTGTGACCACTCTTTGTATTAACATCTGCTTTCATTTCTCTTGAGTAAATACCTAGGAGTAAAATGGATTTATCAAAGGATAGATGTGTGTTTAAATTATTATTATTATTATTATTGAGTCAGAGTCTCACTCTGCTATCCAGACTGGAGTGCAGTGGCATGCTCACGGCCACCGCAGCCTCAACCTGATGGGCTCAGGCGATCCTTCCACCTCAGCCTTACGAGTAGCTGGAATGACAGGCGTGCACCACCACACCTGGTTAATTTTTTGATTTATTGTAGACGCGAGGTCTCACCATGTTGCCCAGGCTGGTCTCAAAACCCTGGCCTCAGGCAATCCTCTCACCTCCACCTCCCAAAGTACTGGGATTACAGGTGTGAGTCACTGTGCCCTGCAATTTATTATTATTATTTTCGATTTATTATTTATTTTTTGTAGAGACAGGGTCTTGCTATGTTGCCCAGGCTGGTCTCAAACTCCTGGGCTCAACAATCCTTCTGGTTCAGCTTCCCAAAGTGCTGAGATTGCGGGTACAAGCCACCATGTCTGACCAATATGTTTAACTTTTTAAGAAACTTTCAAACTGATTTCCAAGGTGGTTTATTCATTTTAAAATCCCATGTATGGGAATTCCAGAAGCTTCACATCCTCTCCAACACTTAATATAGTCAAACTATTTAATTTAACCATTCTAGTGGGTGTGTAGCAGTATCCTGGGATGGTTTTAGTTTGTGTTTTCATAACTAAGGATGTTGAACATCTTTTCACATGCTTGTTTGCCATCTCTATATCTTTTTTGGTAAAGCATGTAACCAAGTGTTTCCCTCATTTTTAATTGGGTCTTTGAACTGTAGGAGTTCTTTCTATGTTCCAGATTCAAGTTGATTGCTGAATATACGCTTTTCAGATATTCTCTCCTTATTTTTGGCATAGATTTCAGTTTTTATAACTGCCTCTTTTGAAGAGCAAACTTCTTTTATTTGACTTACTCCAATTTTTTTTATTTTTCTTTTATATTTTATGCTTTGTATGGTATCTAAGAAATCTTTGCCAGACGCAAGATCACTAGAACTTCCTCCTATATTTTCTTCTAAAAGTTTTATAGTTTTAATCATTACATTTAGGGCTGTGATCCATTTTGAGTTAACTTTTCATATGGTGTGAAATGTCAAAGTTTGTTTATTTTTTTACTTTGTATATGATTATTCAACTTTTTCCATCATCATTTATATAAAAGATTATTATTTCCTCATCTGTTTACTTTGAAACTTCTGTTAAAAATCAGTTGGCCATGGGCCAGGTGCAGTGGCTCACGCCTTTAATCCCAACACTTTGGGAGGCCGAGGTGAGAGGACTGTCTGAGCCCATGGGTTCGAGACCAGCCTGGGCAATTTGGTGAGATCTCATCTCCACAAAAAACCAAAAAAATTGGCCGGGCGTGGTGGCGCGTGACTGTAGTTCCATCTTCTTGAAAGGCTGAGGCGGAAGGATCGCCTGAGCCCAGCAGGTCGAGGCTGCAGTGGCCGTGAGCGTGCCACTGCACTCCAGCCTGGGCGACAGAGTGAGACTCCAACCCAAAAAAAAAAAAAATCAGTTGGCCATATGTCTGGGTCCATTTCTGACCTCTTCATTCTGCTGCATTGACCTATATGTCTATACCTTAGCAATATAATGCTTGTCTTAATTATTGTAGCTTTGTGATAAGTCTTGAAATCAGATGACTTCAATTCTCTGACTTTTTTTTTTTTGAGTTGGAGTCTCACTCTGTCATCCAGACTAGAGTGCAGTGGCCACTCCCAGCCACCACAGCCTCAACCTGCTGGGCTCTGGCAATCCTTCCGCCTCGACCTTCCAAGTAGCTGGAACTACAGGCGGATGCTACCACACCCGGCTAATTTTTTATTTATTGTAGAGATGAGGTCTCGCCAAGTTGCCCGGGCGGGTCTCAAACCTGAGGGCTTAGGCAATCCATTCACCTCAGCCTCCCAAAGGCGCAGGATTACAGGCTGAGCTACCAAGTTCGGCTCTTTGACTTTTTAAAAAGATTTTTGGTTGTTGCGTGGCTATTCTAGGTGTTTGGTATTTCAATATAAATTTCAAAATTTGCTCATTAATTTTTGTAATAAACCTGAGATTTCAATTGGGATGTTAGTGAATCTGTAAATGAATCCAGAGGAGGATTAATGTCTCAGCAACACTGAGTGTTCTACTCTGTGAATACAACGTATACCTCCATTAACATATAGGTCTTCACTTCTTTCAACTCCCTTTGGTTGTTTTCAGCGTTGTTTGCACACCTTTTGTGGGATCTAGCTCCAAGAATTTTGTCATTTTTATGATATTGTAAATAACTTTATTTATTTATTTATTTATTTATTTGAGTCGGAGTCTTACTCTGTCACCCAGACTGGAGTGGAGTGGCATGCTCATGGCCACCACAGCCTCGACCTGCTGGGCTCAGGCGATCCTTCCGCCTCAGCCTTTCAAGTAGCCAGAACCACAGGTGTGCGCTACCACACCCAGCTAATTTTTTGTTTATTGTAGAGACAAGGTCTCGCCAAGTTACCAGGGCTGCTCTAGAACCTGCGGACTCAGGCAATCCTCTCACCTCGGCCTCCCAAAGTGCTGGGATTATAGACTTGAGCCACCACGTCCAGCCAGATGACTTTATTTTTAAGTTTCCATTTCTTTTTGTTCATTTGCTAATATATAGAAACACAAGAGATTTACTGACCCATAGCTTGTAAATTTACCAAACTTACTTATTAGTTTTAATGGCTTTTTAATTTGGTCGATTCCATAGGATTTTCCTTGTAGATAGTCTGTCAACAGCAAATATGGATACTTCTACTTTTCAAATCTCTGTGCCTTTTATTTATTTTAATTATAAAGATGTGGGGTACAATTCAGGGTTAGGTATATAAACACTGATCATGCAGCTACCCTTGTTGATGAGGTATGCCCCTCCCTCCCCTAGCAGTCTCCCTCAACTGCTAGTTCCACCCCACCTCCCCTGACAGTTCTCCACTACTGCCAATCGCTTTCTTATCGCATCATAATTGTTCAAGGTCAGCTTATGAGTGAGAACATATGGAACTCAGTTCTTTGTTTCTGTGATCAATCACTGAGTATGATCAACTCTAAATCCATCCAAGTTGCTGCGAAATCCATATGTTTGTCCTTCTTTATGGCTGCATAATATTCCATTGTGTATATGTACCACATTTTCTTTATCCAGTCCAGCTTCGATGGGCAACACGGTTGGTTTCATGTTTTTGCGATTGTGAATAGAGCTGCAACAGACATACGTGTGCAGGTATCCTTTTTGTAGAATAATTTGAGCTCAACCAACTCATCTTTGACAAAGCCTTTTATTTCTTCTCTTTGCCATATGACATTCGCTGGAACCTCCAATATAACATTGAGTAACAGTGGGAAAGACATTCTTTCCTTGTACTTCAACTTAGGGGAAAAGCATTTAGTCGTTCGCTATTAGATGCGATGTTAGTTGTAGATGTTTTTGTAGATTTTCTTTATCAGGTTTATGAAATTTCCTTTAAATTTCATTTGCTGAGAGCAGTTATAAGGAATGAGCTGTTAGATTTTGTCAGGTGAGTGTCCTGCCTTTGTTGAGATGATCATAGATGTTTTTCACCTTTATTCTGCCAATATGATGAATTGCACTATTTGATTTTCAAATGTTAAGTCAATACTGCTTTTCTTTATAAACCCCACTTGTCACGATGTATTATTCTCATATTGTTGGATTCGACATGCTCAGCTTTGAAGAATATTTGCATCTGTGTTCATGAGGAATACGGTTCTGCAGTTTTCTTATAATACTATTTTCTGGCTTTGGTATAGAATGAATGTTCTTTGGTTTAGAACAATGTTCCCTCCTATTTGGGCTTTTGGAATAATTTATGTAAAACAGATTTTGTTTCTTTCTCAAATGCTTGGTGCAATTCTCCAGGTAAGCCATCTGGGTCTGGGACTTCCTCTGTGAGAAGATTTTGAACTGAAATTACAGTTTGTGATGTTTGTAAAGTAGATATGAGGTTGGGCTCTTCAGATTATCTATTTATTCTTGAATGAGATCTGGCACTTTGCGTCTTTCAAGGAATGTTACCATTTCATCGAAATTATTGAACTTCTGTCTACAAAGTTGTCCACAACAGTCTTTAATTGTTCTTTTATTGCCAATAGTATTTGCTGTGATACCTTTTCTCTCTCTTATTTCTGATATTGCTAACTTGTTTGTTCTTTCTCCTTTCCCAGTTCTGTCTGGCTGGTGGTTTACCAATATGATTCATGCTTTCAGTCACCTAGCTTTTGGTTCATTGATCTCAACCATTTTTCTTTTCCTATTTCTTCTTCTTCTTCTTTTTTTTTTTTAGAAAGCAGGATTTATTGAGAGAACAGAAAAGCTCCCACGGGATATGCTAAAGGACCCAAAGAGGTTGCCCTATTTTCCTATTTCATTGATTAACCTTATCATTATTATTTTTTGTCTTTTGCTTCATTTGGAATGTTTCTTCATTTAAGGTGGGTCATTGACTTGAAAATTTTCTTATTTTCTAACTAGGTAATCAGTGATATAAATTTCACTCTGAGCTCTGTTTTAGCTGCATCTTACACATTTTGATGTCATGTGTCGGTGACCAGCACTGACCAAGGGTGGGTTAGGACCCGCACCAGAGAATCTGGACGGCGAGAAGAGACTACTCGGAGGCAGTTCTTCTGGGAACAGTCTGATCAGGACTGAAGCCAAATTTTATTCGGACTCCTTCCAACTTATATACCATTTTCTATACCCTCCAGCAGTGTGATAATCACTTACTGGGGGCGTACAAGTTCCGTGCTTTACAAACTATGCATCACAAGACCACCACGAGATCTGCAATTTCCAAGCAAACAATTCAAATTCCATGATGCCTGTCCTGCTTACATTAAGGTCACAGGTGCACAATTTCAATACAAATCGTTCAAAGTGTTTGCCATAATGTTCAATGAATCATTCATATTATACTCTTTGTTCTATACCCTGATTAATACAAAAAACTTTTCTAAGTTAACTCTAGGTTCAATCCAAGTTCACTGACTTCCAATATTTTTAACGATTAATATTATCAACTTAACACTATACTATAATCTATAAGTTTACTTAAATGACTTAACTGTCAGTTATACTATTAACCTATTATGATTTAACGTAATGCCTTATAACTCAGTTAAAACTTATTCTTAAACTACAAAACTTTACTATAATTCATATATTTCATCTTTCTAAACTTTAATTTTTATATAATCTAATGATTGACCTTTAATACTATGTTATATCCTATTAAGCTAATACCTCATCATTAATTCTTTTATAAATCGTATAGTAACTATTATATTTGAATAATGTAGCAAAAGGAAACAAAACAGCAAGCGTAAATTTACGCAACTATGAGTGTATGTGCATATATTTTATTCTAACAAGTCTACTCTAAAAATCAAATAGTAGCTGTCACACTTGAACAAGGAAATGCAGGGCTGCCAAGATGGCGGCCATGGGCTGAAGCAGACAGAGTTTCGGTAATTAACGTAACAAAAGAAAACATTCTGCCTGGCTAGGGGCAGGGCGACAAAACTATCACGGTAATTTAGTTTCTAATCTTAGCCCTAGGGGAAACAGCTTTCCAAAGCTGACTAACCAGTCTACCAGAAAATAGAAGTTAAAAAATATCTAGAAAGAAGTAAAACTTAGAAAGACAGAGAGAAATAATTCTGCTATGCACTTTCCATCAGGTGTATTGAGATTTACTTATAAGTTTTACTGCCATGTATGCACACTGGTCACTAATCACACGCCAATATTATAGGTATAAGTGATATCCTATGTCAGAGGCGATCTTCCAGATGGGCCTTTATAGGCCTCAGCCATGTAGCTATAGATGCTGGCTCCCAACAGTCATGTTCTCATTTTCATTCATTTCAGAACACATTCTAATGTTCCTTGTAATTTATTTTTTGACCCACAAGTTATTTAGAAGAATATTATTTCATTTCCAAATAGATATCCTCCACATATTGATTGCTAATTTAATTTCATTGTGTGCAGAAAACATACCTTGTATGATTTGAATCCTTAATACATTTTTTTTTTTTTTTGGTCTCCAAATAAGATCTTTCTTGGTGTTACTTGTGTGCACTTAAAAAGAACATGCATTCTGCTGTTCAACAGGTCCTGGAATAGCATCATTTGCTCAATGTCATTTTGTTACAGTGTTGATGAGAATCAAAGCCGGTTCCTGCCGGCAGCTGTCTGTGTGGAGTTTGTGTGTTCTCTGCACATGTGTGGGGGTTTTCTCTGGGTACTCGGGCTTCCCCACATCCAAAGGATATGCCTATTAAGTGAACTGGCATGTCTAAATGGTCCCAGAGTAAATGACTGTGGTTGTATAAGTGTGCCCAGCAATGGGACGGTGTCCTGTCCAGGGTCAATTCCCACCTTGCACCCTAAGTTGCTGGGATTCACTACAGACACCCATGGCCCTGAACTGGAATAAGTGGGCCAGAAAAGGAAAGAATGAATGAATGAATGCATATTATCCTAACAAAAATCATAACGTCTGCCAGAATCATACAGATTCATGACGATAAACAACATGGGACAAGAGTGAGCGGCCACATTTGTGACTGCTTACTTTTGACCTGAGTGGAGAGAGGAGGTGCCCTGACAATTTTTGCTTTGCAAACATTCATTTCCTGATTTAACCCACCACCACTACGACCACCGTCACTCACTGATTGGGTAAATAATAATCTAACTTGTTTTACTAAACTTTCTTAAATATATGTAGAGCTCACATTTACTACAATGTTTAATATTAGTAGTGCTTGGGGTCTTTATTTATAAGCTTGGTGATGTTTTTGTGTCCAGAAGTTTATTGCAGGAACTTAACTCTTATTTATATCCATTAGCCTATGGTAAAATTGATTTCATTATATGTCATTTTTCTTAAAGTCAAAGTTTCCAAAAGATGACTTGAAATGAGGACTTACTGTAGTTAGGTAGGGTATTCTATAAATCTCAAATCAGGTCAAAGGACTTGTAGTTCAAGACATCTATACCCTTACAGGAATTCTGTCTACTTGTTCTATCAATTATTAGGACAGCTTACTGACATTTCTGACTATAATTTTGGATTTGTGTATTTCTTCTTTTAGTCTTATCAGCCTTTGTTCCAGATATTTTGAAGCTCTTTTACTAGGGACATAAGCATTTGGGGTTGTTATGTCTTCTTGATGAATTGACCCCTTTGTCATTAATAAATGATTCTCTTAATCCTCAGTGATACTCTTGGCTCTGAGAACTACTTTGTCTGATATTGATGTCGCTACTCCTACTATCTTCTGATTACTGTCCATATGGTGCAATCTGTTTCCATCCTTTGACTCCTGATTTATCTATGTCTTTTAGATAAAGTGGGTTTATTTTAGGCAGCATGTACTTTGTTCTTGCTTTTTTTTTTTTTTAACCCAACTTGACAATTTCTTTTATTTGAGTTGTTTAGAGCATTTACATTTAATGGTGTTATTTGTGTAAGTGACTTTAAATCTACTATCTTGCTATTTGTTTTTTATTTGTCCTTTGTTCCCTTTTCCCTGACTTCCTTTGGATAAATTGAACAATTTTTGTTAATTTAGTTTTTGTTCTTTGTTGGCTTATTTCTTTTTTAAAAAAAAATTGAGATTGATTTAGGACTTTTAGTATACATTGTAAATTTATCACAATGTGTCTTTAAGTATTATTAGACTACTCCTCATGAAGTAGTCTATTTCTCCCTTTCTAGGCTTTCTGCTATTGTTGTCATGCCTTTTATTTCTACATGCGCTTTAAACCTTACAATACATTGTTATTAATTCTGTTTATTTGAAACAATTATCTTAATTTTGTTTTCTTTTTCAGATATAAGGTATTGCTCTGTTGCCCAGGCTGGAATGTAATAGTGCCATCATAGTTCACTGCAGCCTCTAATTCCTGGGCACAAATGACTTCCATCTCAGCTTCCTGAGTAACCAGGACCACAGACATGCGCTGCCATGCTTGGCTAATTTTTTAATTTTTTGGAAAGATGAAGTTTTACTATATTGACCAGGCTGGTCTCATACTCCTAGCCTCAAGGGATCTTCTCACCTCAGTCCTTTTTTTCATTTGAAAATTGTGGGGTATAGTCAAGGGTTAGGTATACAAATATGCATTGTGCAGGTACCCTTCACCTCAGTCTTTTAAAGAAATTTTTAAAAAGTAAGAAGCAATGTCTTTCAAATTTATCCAATGTTTCCCATCAGTGGTGTTCTTTATTTCTTTGTGTACATCCAAATTTATGTCTGATATCATTTACCGTCTGTGCAAAGGGCTTGCTTTACTTTTTGCAGTGAAGTTCTGTGGGTGATTATTTTCTTCTGCTTTTGTGTGTCTAAAAAAGTATTTCTTTTTTGTCTTTATTTTTGAAAGTTATTTTTTTGGTGGGTAAATAATTCTAGATGGTCAGGGTTTTTTTTGTTTGTTTGTTTGGTTCTTTTGTTTGTTTGTTTTTGTTTTTCAGATGTTGCTGTACTGTTTTCTGCCATACATTGTTCCTGATGAGAAACTGGGCCATTCTTATGTGTATTCCTCTGTTTATAATGTGTTTCTCTTTCCCCTACTCTGGCTTGTTTTGAAGTTTTCTCTTTATCACTGGTTTTGGGCAGTTTTATTACAATACCCTTTTGTACCTTTCTTCATTTTTCTTATGTTTGGGGTTCTTTGAACTTTTTTATCTGTGGGTTTAAAGTTTTTTAAATCAAATTTGGAAACATTTCAACCATAATTTCTCCAAATATCTTTTCCCACCTACCCCTGCTTCTGGGACTCCAAACACATGTGTTTGTTCCACCAATGCTAAAGCCCTGCTCAGTTCTTTGCCCCATCTTTTTACTTTATTTTAGATGGGCTGCAACTCTGTGTTTTCAAGTGCACTAAAGTTTTGTTCTGTAGTGTAATCCGCTGTTAATCTTAGGTTTAAAAAATCTCTACCAATTAAATGTTTAAAAAGTATATCTTCTGCCAGCCAGGCATGGTGGCTCAGCCTGTAATCCCAGCACTTTAGGAGGCCGAGGCGAGAGGATTGCCTGAGCTTGGGAATTTGAGACCAGCCTGGGCAACTTGGTGAGACCTCGCCTCTACAGTAAATCACAAAAACTAGCTGGGTGTATTGGCATGCGTCTGTAGTTCCAGCTACATGGAAGGCTGAGGCGTAAGAATTGCCTAAACCCAGTTGGTCAAGGCTGTGGTGGCCATGAGCATGCCACTGCATTCCAGCCTGGGTGACAAAAAAAAATGTGATATATATGTGTGTGTGTGTGTGTGTGTGTGTGTGTGTGTGTATTTATATTCCATATCTCTTTTCAACATTTTTAATGTCCTCCTCTACCCTGTTAACATACAAAATATAGTTGTAGTAACTGTTTGACAATTGTGTCTACTACTTCTATTATCTGTGTCATTTTGGGGTCTGTTTCTATCGATTGATATTTTTGCTGATGATGGGTCGTATTGTCTCATGACTTCATGTTCTTAATTCTTTTTGATTGGATGCCAGAATTATAAATTTTATTTTGTTGGGTGCTGGATAATTTTATATTTCTTTACATATTCCTGAGTTTTGTTCTCAGAAGCCATTATGTTACTTGGAAAAAGCTTGATCCCTTTTGAGGTTTATTATCAAGCTTTGTTGGGTGAGTCCAGGATGGCCATTAGCACAGGGATAATTTTGCTCCACCCCTGAGGCAATATCCTTCTGAAAACTCTACCTAATATTTCATGCTTTACAAAGTTTCTCTATTTTGACTGGTGAGAACACAAACTATTCCTATCCTTCTGTAGGTGTCAAAATTATTCTCCCTATTCCTTTCTGGTAGGCCAGGAAGTTCCCTCACTTGCATGTGCTGATCCGGACATAGCTGGAGTGTCCCTTATGAACTCTACCCCACAGTTCTAGCCTAGATTCCATTTGGATCACTCTTCCCTGTAACACAATCTGGAAACTATTTCTAGGAAGACGCTGGGGTGATCATAAGGCTGACCTATTTGTTTCTCTTCTCTCAAGGATCACCGTTCTGTGCTGACTGTTGTCCTAGGTCCAAAAATTGCACTCCTTTTTAAATTGTTTTGTCTGGTTGTTGAGTTGTTTAGTGTGGGAGGATAAACTGAGTTCCTGTGACTATTTCATGGTCAGAAGGAGAAATTCCATATATGCATTTTTTATTGTAGTAAAATATATATAACATAAACATAACATTTTAACCATTTTTATGTGTACAATTCAGTGGTATTGAATAAGTTCACACTGTTGTGCAACCATCACCATCATCCACTCTCGAATTTTTTATGTCTTTCCAAACTGAAACTATGTCTCCATTAAACAATAACTCCCCATTTCCACCTTCTACCTAGTTCCTGGCAACCACCATTCTACTTTCTGTCTCTACAAATTTTAAAATAATATGGTATTTGTCCTCTTATGCCTGGCTTATTTTACTCAGAACAATGTATTAAGCGAGGTTTATTGGCTCATTCCTGTAATCTCAGTGCTTTGGCAGGCTCAGGTAAGAGGATCTCTTGATCCCAGGATTTTGAAACCAACATAGGCAACATAGCCTACTTATACAGCATGTGACTATACTGAACTTCTGTAGACAGTTGTGTACAAACATAGCCAAACATAGAAAAATACAGTAAAAATATGGTACTGTAATCTTATGGGACTACATAGTACATGTGGTATATCAGTTATTTGGTATATGAAGTGTGTGTGTGTGTGTGAGTGTGTGTGTGTGTGTGTGTGTGTGTGTGTGTGTGTGTGTGTGTGTGTGTGTATGTAGCTGCTTTAATATGAAGAATTAGCTCACATGATTATGGAGGCTGAGAAATCCCAAGATCTGCCATCGGCAAACTGGAAACCCAGAGAAGCCAGTGATGTGATTCTGTCTGAACCAAGGCCCAAATTCTGATGATATAATTCCAAGTCCAAGGGCAGGAGAAGATAAGATGATCAGTGTCAGTTCAGACAGGCAGGCAGGAGGCAAAAGGGGTGAGTTCCTCCTTCCTCCACTTTTCGTTCTGTTCAGGACCTCAGGGAACTAGATGGTGCCCACCCACACTGGGGTGGGGAATCTATTTTACTGAGTCCACAGACCCAAATACCAGTCTCATCATGAAACATCCTCATAGATGCACCCCGAAAGAATGTTGAATCTGGGTACCCCATGGCCTGCTCAAGGTGACAGATAAAATGAGCCGTCACATGGTGGACATGGGAGAATCTGTTTCTCACCATCCTCTTGTAGTAGTAGTCAGGCTCAAGCCTGGGAAAACCTGCCTCTCATGAGATAGGAATCTGACAGGACTAGTTTCCTAAGACAAACAATTCAATTCAATTTCAATTTCAAGCCTAACTATTTAAGCTACTATGAGTAGCTGAGACAGTTTCTTCAGCCTGGTTTTCTGAACCCTCACAGAAAAAACAGGATGTAGTTGAGAACTGGTTAGGGTCATCTGGAACCAAGATGTCGACTAATTTTCCTGCTAGCAGACCTTGCCCCTCGTTAATAAACTTGCTTTCACTTTACTTCAATGGCTCACTCTCAAATTCTTTCCTGTGCAAAGTCAAGAACCCACTTGGCTCCTTGGGCTAGACCCCTACTTTGGGGTCCCCTGTCCTGTGTCACTCATGAATGCCAGAGGCCTCCATCATAGGCAACAGGTGCCAGAATTTTAGTCCATGTTTGGGAACTCACAGATTATATGGAAAGAGACTAATGGGGGAAAGGAGAGAGGAGTTTGTCTCAATCTGGGCAGTTATCTTCCATTTCAAGACTCTGTGAAAGTGAGAAAAGGAATTTCTGAAGAGGCATCAGTTGCTCATATTGTTAGCTCCGCAAAGAAGAAACATGAGACGAAGTTCCCGGCTGCTAAAAATGTGTTCTAGTGAGTGAGTTTCGGGTTTCCCTTTGTCCTTTTCTTCTTGGCTTCTTGTGTGAAGATGACAGTTCCATCTTCACTTGACACTATGGAAAGTGCAGAGTCAAGGAAACAGAAGACTTCCATTTGTTTTTCACCAGTGTGCTAATGGCTTCTTCTGTTCTCTGGGTAACTGGCCAAAAGGAATGTGCCATTTGTTACAAAAATTAAAAACATTTGAAGTAAATGTGAGTTACGAGTGTGCGATTATTATCTAGATGAAATAAACCTTTCAATTTGAGATGCATTATGCAATGCATAGTACATATCGTTTTATTTTTGTGGACTTCTTCAAAGGGTATTCAAGTTCAAGGAGAGGCTGAAAAAAAGATCTGATTGTATCAATGGCAGAATTTACTGGTTGTCCACCAACCCCCCACCCCAACTGGTTTCAAAGTTTCAGGACATTTAATATAATGAGAAAGGAGCCCTGTGACACATGGCATGGTCCAAGACTTCTCTGACCGTTAAAACTCTAAAGCTGGTCACCTTCTCTGACCTGGGGCTAAATCATCTCCTAGGCAACATGTACTCAGGTCTATGATCTCTTTCTGGTCTTTCTCTTCCATCCATCCCCAGCCTCTTACCCTTTTAAAAGACCCTGTTTACTTGTTGCCTAACTTCTTCTGGCATTGTTTTTATCACTTGTGAAGATAGGCTGTCATGAGCTAGTAACAGTGACTGATCTCCAAGCATTTTCTTCCTTGGAGAATTTCTCTGCTTTTACAAGAGTCCCCTGGATATTTCAGAGAAGCAGCTGGAAGGGCTGTGAAGAGTGGCTGACACCTTTGTTCCTAATGATATTTTGATGATGCTCCCGTTGGGAGACATGGAATTCTGTTTGAGAGAGAAGGGGAAAAAAGGCTTATAAACAATGACATTAATGGTGATGGAGCCTTTCTTCATAATTAAATAAGCAGTCCTAATTTTATAAAATATAATGATCAGGAGTACAGATTTCTAATCCTCTGTGTATTTCGAAGTGTGGCTAAAATATAATAAACCTAATTGATTCCTCCCTAATAAGCTAAGCCTATAAAATTCCATGGGGGGAAGAAAAGGTACTGTGGGGAAAGAAATGAAATAGTGAAAAATACACACAAGTTCACCATTTCTCAGCCCTTTAGAGAAGGGGTCTTCTAGGAGCAAAGTGAAAGCGAGCACATCATTCCCATTCAGAAACATGACTGATTCTGGACGATTCCCTTTCATCTTGAAGCAGAGGCTGGGCCATTGGGGTGACCCAGGAGTTGGAAGGCTGAAGTCCTAGAAATGGAAAATTCGGGCCATGGAGAGGAGGAGGAGACAAAATCACATGGCTTGGTGTTCAATATTTTCATGCCTGGGACTGATTAGTCCACATTATCACCCCATTGCACCTCCCTGCACTCTGAATGTGTGGTTGTTTCTTTGTATCAGACTGATGAGCAGTTTATTTTATTCATTTGTTAAATATTTATTGATGCTAGGCAGGACGAGAGAAAGCTCAACCTGCCGCCTCCGTGGGACTTGTCTGCCCCTGGTAGAGCCACCCAACTAAACAACGAGAGATGATTTCATCTCAGTGGCCCTCAGTGACCCCTGGAAGAGGCAGAGGACACCTGGAATGAGCGGACTTGACCCAGAAGTGAGGGTCAGGGAGGAAGGCCACCTTGGGGAAGCCATGTTTGCACATCCAAAGGATTCCCACATGTGGACAATGTCAGAGGCAATAATTTGGGGTACATTATGCCATGCATAATACATACCATTTTAGGTTTGGGGCTTTTTCAAAGGGTATTCAGGTTCAAGGAAGGGAATTGAAAACGATCTGATTGTATCAATGGCAAAATTGGCAGAGGCGAGGAAGGGTGTTTTTGGCAGATGCTTGACACGTAGAGGCTCTGAAGCAGGTGGTGAAAAGTGGAGAAGGGACCAGTATGGCTGCGGCCGGAGGAAGGAAGGTGGTTCACAGAGCCAGCCTGCTGCTGTGGGCACTCCAAGGCCCACAAGTCATGTTGCTCAGGGCTGCAGTATTTTGGCAACTTCTCCCAGACAGAGCAACTCCTTGGATGCTGTTACTGGCTGAGTCAAGCAAGGTGGTCTTCGAGGTCATAACATGTGTTGGCATGAGGTCACGTGGCCGAGGTCACGTGGCCCAGGAGCAGAAGACCCTCCCCACCCCCACCAGCTGCAGCCCTGGGGCCCGGGAGCCTCTCCCCCGCCCTGGTCACTGCTCACTCTGTTCTCTGCAGCCCGGAGGTGTTTCTCGGAGAGATGATGGCAGCCGACGAGGAGTTGAAGGGTGTCTTCTTCATCCCTGGCATCTGTTCCTGATACACCATCTGCCCTAGACAACAAGCCCACGTCTTTCTTGTTCTTCCTTCTCCACTTCTTGTTTGGACTATGGGAGTGGAGGAAGTCATTACAGCTCACGCTCGGCGAGCCTGTGTGCGTTCAGCAAAGGAAAGGGGGCTTGGGGACTCTCTCTGGGCCCTTCTTGGCATGATGGCTCAGTTCTGCAGTCAGCTGGAGAGATGCAGGGGGAGCTGTCCTTCCCAACAACTGCAGGGGAGAGGCTCAGGGTCACTCTTTCTCACACAGGTGGACACGGGCCCAGCAGGCTGAAAATGTAGATGAGATTTTACATAAACCCTAAGAAGCACACTGACATTATCTAATATTTAAAAAAAAAAAAATCCTACAAGTAAATTGGACAGAAGCAGGGAGAGATGCTGGGAAAACCTGTTTTCTCCTCAAAGCATTATCAGTGACACGCCATATGGTTTTTTGCCAAACCATTTGGCTGCTCTAAGATTTTTTTTCTATTCCCAAAAGTAAAACTGAGCTAATAGAATTTGCCACCCCACCGGGGTATCTCAGGCACTAATCAGGATGTCTATAAATGCCTTTGAACTCTTTGGGAAAAACATGCAACCAAAATACCAAGTGGGATTTATATAAATGTCATCCTAACCCCAGACCTTCATTTCCAGAGTGGAAATTTAGGCCTTACGTGGATGCATTTATTATAGAAATTACACAGAACTAGATGCCCTAAGTTTTAATCTTTTAAAAGAAAAAAAGACTGTGAAATATGCCAGTTTGAGACTCAGAAACGTGTCAAATGTGAAGTCCATTATGAAAGCCAGTTGCCATTTAGGTTTTCCATGGATACCTGCGTCTATCTTGCATGCCGGTGCCATTGAGTTCCCATCATGCTTTTGGTTTCTTTGAGCCGAAGACAAAGACAACCTGATTGTTTCAGTCCCCAAATCTGTGGGGCATGCCACGATGTGTCACCTTAGTACTCACGCGTTCTCTCTCCTTTCTGTTGGGAGCACTGAGAAAATATTTCTATTGACAAATCTGCAAGGGTTCATCCTCTCGAAAGCCTCATGACTGTTTATTTGACTCTCTGATAATTATACCTAAGTCCATGTGTTTACTTCGGAGATCTCCAGAAAGAGTGGAAAAGCTTTAGCAACCCCAAATTAGTTTAGGAACCAGCATGTCCCTTGCTTTAAGGAACACAGTAAACATTTCAAAAGAGCATGCCAGCTCATTATCTAACTCTCTCTTCAGTGACTTCAGGGAAAACAGCAGCAGTTAAGCAATGTTTGCCAAAAGCAAATCTGGGGACGGGTGTTGATTTGAAAAGAGCAGGAAAGAAGAGCTCGCTGTTCGCTGCAGGTTCTCCCGGCTTGGCCGATTGGAGGCACAGGCCTGATTCTGCAGAGACTTTTCAGGAGGAGCATGGCCCTTCCTTGACCCTCCCCTGGCTGATGGGGGTCCTTGATAGTTGAACATGCAGAAGTGTGGTGTGTCTACCCGGTTCTTTCCTGAAAGAGATAATGCAGCCCCAAGTCTGAACACGGAAGGATGGATCCATGGTTGCTGTCCATCCCACCCTAGAACCTGGGCATCTGCTCACACGCCCCAAAGCAGGTCCTCCTCCGATGTGTGAGTCTGGGGGTGTTTTCTATCTTGACACCGTCTCCCTGCACCCCCGGGCACCGTCTTTCATGTTCTGGCCAAGTGGAATTAACATACCCTATGGCTATTAACGACAGTGGTTTTGTTTAGAAAGAACCAGTTTCCTGGCACTCCGGAGCCCAGCAGCAAAGAAGTACCCTTTTGTGGCAGCGCATCTGGACTGTCCGGGGCAATAAAATGAGCCTGAGCCTCTCCTCTCACCCCCAGTCCCAAAAGAACTCCCATCGAAGGGTTGCACAATGGCCGTTCAAAGTCCGCCACATTTCTTTCCAGGGCTACGATTTTGTTCTGTCTCCACTCCAGGGAGCTGGAAGACTGGAGCGAGGGCCAGCCGTCCCTCCCCCTACCTCCTGGTGATGTTTGGAAGTCTTAATTTTGTTGTACAGGTCACAGGTCAGCCCATCCGTGCCGATTCTTGTAATTGGACAGGACGTGCTTTGTGTGGTCTGATTACATCTTTTCTTCCGGACCCAAGGGGAGCCGTCAATTAGTGCCATGCTTGTGCCTATGGCTGACCTGAACGTTTGAAGGCGGTTCTTCCGTGGAACGCCCCCGGTATTCCTGCATTCCCAGGAATCTTAATTACAAGGCATTACTCTGATGAATGTGCTAAGGAGCCCCAATTTGCCCCGCTTGTAGGCCTTTGAGAGGCGCTCCCCCTGCATAATTTTCTGCCTTCCTTAGTTGTCCTGATGCAATGGTACCCAGAAGGTTTTATGGCCAGTAGACATTAAGGAATGAGTGTGATCAGAAGTCCCTCCCTTGCCAAGAGGCCTCTCCAAAACGACTTCCTCTCCTGCAGGTCTTTTTGTGGAGAGGTCAAAGGGAAGAGAGAGGTCTCTGCAGTGTCCCAAGCCTGGTTTTCACCTCACCCGCCCATGTATGAGGTGACAAGTCACTTGGCTTCACTATGCCTCAGTTTCCCCTGCTGGAGCGCAGGACTCAGACTTTTGGTAAGAATCACATGAGACGGTGAAAACACAAGATGTGACGTGTCTCTCATGGCGGAGCTGTGACCAGAGGCAGAACCGGAGGCCGCTTACGGAGAAAAGTTGCCAATCACATGGAAGCCAGCGTTTTCGGTCTTCACCTGCTACCCCTGCTGGGTCCTTCTTACTGATACAGTACGTTGGTCAGTCCCCCACTTCTCTGGGGGAGGGACACAGGGCCCACCCCCCGGTATTTCAGAGTTGCTCTACCCAGCAAGTTATGGGAAAAGGTGGGTGTGTTACCAGGAGAAGGGGTGGATCTCTTGGTGTGAGAGGGATGACCAGGGGTTCTTGTGTTCGCTTTGGAATGAATTCGCAAACAGACACACAGAGAAGCAGAATGAGCAAGTAGCTTCATTAAGCAAAGAATAGAACATTCAGGAGAGGGCGTGGCAGAAACGGCCCACAAAGAAGCTTCTGCTTCTACCCTCACCTGTTGTTGAGCTACAACTTTTTTTTTCTTTGAGTTGGATTCTCACTCTGTCGCCCAGTCTGGAGTGCAGTGGCCGCTCCCGGCCACCGCAGCCTCGACCTGCTGGGCTCCGGCGATCCTTCCGCCTCAGCCTTCCGAGTAGCCGGAATTACAGGCATGCGCTACCACGCCTGGCTGATTTTTTGATTTATTGTAGAGATGAGGTCTCGCCTGCCCAGGCGGGTCTCAAACCCGTGAGCTCAGGCAATCTACTCACCTCAGCCTCCCAAAGGCGCGGGATTACAGGCTGAGCCACCGAGCCCGGCGAGCTACAACTTTTATTCTTGAGTCTTGAGGAGTGGGTTTAAAGGTGCGCTTTTTCTAGAAATGGGTGGCCTTAGGACTGGGTCTCTGTGACTCCTCCCTCTCATCAGCTGGGGAGTTTCAGGCCTTATAGGGTCATAGCGGTACTGTCATGGCACCAGGGGTGTGATGGGAATGGGAGGATCCCCCAGGGTCATTTTATGTTAATAGCATTATAATGAAGGTTTGTGATTATTCTAGGTTAACCTTGAGTACTGATGTTCATCCTCCAGGGGTCTCAAGCCAGTTCCTACCTTGCTGGTTGGCTTTGACTGCAAGCAGCCTGGGTAGATTGACTGCAGTGCTCCAGGTGTGTCTGATAGGAGCCTAGCAGTTAGGGAGGTGTGACATTTCCCGTAGCTGGGCCACTTGCTTGCATGCTTGGTTCTGTACCAGCCACTGCAGGCATCCGTGAGCTTGGAAATTTCTGACGGCCCTGAGCTTTCTCTAGTCTAACCAGCCTACTCGGTCAGGTGCATTTGCACGGGCACCCAGGAACCTCGTTGTGGGGAAGAGATCAAAACAAGACCCTCTTCCTTTTCTCAGTTCAATGATGAATAGCCGGACAGGGCGCTGACTTGAGACTGCTGGCAGGGACAGGCATTGGCGTTGCCAGCAGACAGCCAGCTAGCTCACCATGAGAAAGATGCGGGGGCAGTGCCCGGGGCTGTGCGCACAGTGTGTGCTGGACCAAACGGGGCTCAGTAGGCACAATGGCTACCTGTATGGGGGTGAACTTAAAGAGCTCTAGTCTTGGAGCCTGCTTATGGGGCATCCTGAGGGTTGGCCCTGCTAGGACATCCTTGAGGTTGTGGACAGGCACCTGTCTCATCTCGTGGGCATGTGTCAGTGGGCAGCTGCACGCTGTGTGGAGGGCACAGTTGTATTCACTCTTTGCCAAATGTAAATTCAGCACCCCCTCTTCTCTCCTTTTCTTCTGGGTCTCCTAGGGGGCTTAAGTGTGACTAGTTCCACATGTGAGGCTTGTGGCTGTGAGCCAGGAACTGGTGTGGAAGCGGCTGAAGATACAGTGGGTGGGAGGTATGGAGTCAGCAGCTGCCACACTCTTCCTGGTGCATTTTGCCAGGCGCTGCCTCTCGCCCCCAGCCGGCCAGTGCCTCTGCGGGGGATGACAGTGGAATGGAGCCTGCCAGCCCGCGTGCTGGCTGTCGGAGAGACTGTGTTTAATATGGCACAGAAGTCGCCAGAGGCCAAGCAGAGAGGTCGCCAGAGTCTCCAACCGAGAACCAGGCCCAGACTTGGCTTTCTGGAGGCAAGTAGCTCACAGGATCAACTTCTGACCACACACATTTCTCCAAAATAAGTCGCAACTTTGAAAAGTTGGTGAAAGTTCTCCTGGGATTTAATTTGGCTAGAGTTTAGGGACCACACTGCGTTTGGCACCATAGGTCTCCAACATAGTTTCGCTTTTCCCTTCCTTCCCTATCCCACCCTTTCTTTCTATTTTCTTTTCTTTTCCTTTTTTTTGAGTTGGAGTCTCACTCCTTCGCCCAGGCTGGGGTGCAGTGGCATACACGCTCACGGCCACCCCAGCGTCAACCTTCTGGGCTCCAGCGATCCTTCTGCCTCAGCCTTCCAAGTAACCAGAACTACAGACGTGTGCTACCACGCCCAGCTATTTTTAATTTCATTGTAGAGATGAGGTTTCGTCAAGTTGTCCGGGCTGGTCTTGAACCCATGGACTCAGGCAATCCACTTGCCTCGGCTTCCCAAAGTGCTGGGATGACAGCCACCAAATTCGCCCTCTTTCCATTTTCTTCCCTCACTCTTCCCTTGTCCACACTCCTTTTCTTCCTCCCACTTTTTTTTTCGAGTTGAGGTCTAACTCTGTCCCCTAGGCTGGAGTGCAGTGGCATGATTCCAACTCACCTCAGCCTTGACCTCCTGGACACAGGCCATTCTTTCATCTCAGCCTCAGCCTCCTGAGTAGCTGGGACTACAGGTGCATGCCACCACACCTCGATAATTTTTTAAAAAAATTTTGTAGAGACAAGATCTTGCTATGTTGTCCAGGCTGGTCTCAAACTCATGGGCTCAGGCAGTCCTCTTGCTTCAGCCTCCCACTGTGCTGGGATGACAGGTGTGAGCCACCCCACCCGGCTCTTTCCTTTCTCCCTTTGAATAGTGCCTGGTTTGTTGGTCAGCTTTTGTGTGTTAGCTTTCACCCCCATCATCAACATTGTCATCATCACCTGAACACGCTGAGTTTTATAGTTTAAAAACAAAACATTTTCAGAAAGAGGTACATCAGATCTAGGATGCTAACTTCAAGGTCAAATGACAGTTCAGGATTATTTGTATGTTCCAATTATTCAGTGCCCTCCTGGTTACTGTGGATCCATCAAATCGAAATGGATTTTATTTACCACGTGCCCTCTCAACTCCTTTCTGGGGCAAGGTGGAATGTAAAAATAAATCGAGTAAATAAAGTTTCAACATGTGCGGTCAAACTCAGACATCAATGCAGATGACTTCTTTCTTGAAAGCCTGCAGAGTCCAGAGAACTCTTTATCAGGAATGCCTCAAAGAGAGAAGCCAGCTCAGGACCAAGGCTGCGAGGAAGCCGCCCCTGAGTCTGTTGGTGTGCGGTGTATAGCGCTTTGACTCTCAACTGGACTTCTTATGGCTTTCTGAAGGTCACAGACATAGGCAGTGTGTACGGATAAAGGATATTCACACCTGGGGCCAGGAGGCGCCATCTCCCACACTGGGGGAGACAGGAAGCACCTGATGAGAAGGATAACTGAACCCGTGTGATGCCTTGGGCATGTGACACACCTGAGAGGTCCTTCCATGTGTGTCTCACTGGCTGTGGGTGATCTGAGAGGCAGGCGTCAGCTTCCCCTTTTATAGAGGGAGGGAGTGTGGAACCAGCTGATACAGTCACAGTTTGTGTTCCAGTAAGAGAGGGCCAAGGGCTGGGGGTTGGATCTTTGTCCGGTATTATTATGGGTTGAATTGTATTCCTTTCCCCAAATGCGTTGGCTGACATCCTAACCCCTAGGACCTCAGAATGTTACCTTACTTAGAAACAGTGAGTCAGGAGATAGCTAGAGAAAGGCTAGGCAGACAGGTGGGTCCTCTGGTAACAATGTAGTGAACTCCAGGCAGGCCTCTCAGGCTCGGAATTGGTAAATAACTCCCTGCAAGCCTCTCAAGCTAGAGCTAAAGTCCTCACTGCTGGGATTGAAAAGCAACCAATCAGCTAACTATTTGGTCCCTATCTTAATACTGGCCAATCAGAACAGCTACAGCTCACAGCTAGTGCTAGCCAATCAGCTTGGACTTAGGGCTATATAAGCCCCAGGTTTTCAGCCCCAGATGGGCAACCCCTTCCAGCCCCCTCCCACTGTGGGAGCTTTCCTGTCCTCAATAAATCCTGGTTTTTCACTTTCCAGCTGTCCGTGTCTCTCATCCTTCCTGGGCATGAGACAAGAACCTTGACCCTGAAGAGGTGCAACCTGAAGAGTTGCAGATCAACAGAGTGGAAAAGTCATGCACCCCAGAGACTGGCTTGCCAGTTGACAGAGCCAGCTGAACCAGGAGAGCTCCCGGAGGAAGGTGAGATTCCGAAGCTGAGGCACCCAAGGGGCTAGGCTTGGCCCATCAAACCAGCAACTCTCTCAAGGCTTGGCTTGCCAGCCCGTTAGAACCAACACCCTGGGGCTAGGCTTGCCATCTCCCACCCCTCCCGCCCGTCCAATCGCAATACTCAGAGCTTGGCTTGCCAGTCCATTAGAGCTGACACTTGTGGGGCTAGGCTCACCAGCCCCTCCAGGACCCTCTGGGGCTTGGCTGGCTGACCCATTGAACTGACATTCTTGAAGCCCAGGCTGACCTGAAAAACCCGCATCAATAGAGCTGTTGTTGATATCATTGGTTAAGATGGGAAATTTAGAGACAGACACCCAGAGGATGAACACTGTGTGGAGATGGGAGCAGAGATCCAGGGAGTGTTTCTACAAGCCAAGGAAGGTCAAAGATTGCCGGCAAATCATCAGAATCCTGGAGGAAGATCCAGGACAGGTTCTCTCTCATAGTCTCAAAAAGAACCAACCCACTCCCACCCCGACACCTTGATCTTGGACTTCCAGCCTCTGGAACTGTGAAGGGATCACTTTCTGTTGTGTAAGACACACAGTCTATAGTGCTTTGTTCAGCTGGTGCGAGGAAACTGGCAGAGACATCACACCTGTGTTTTTTCCACTGTGTTTTTCTGAGCCTTAACAGTGTGACAAGAAGACTTTTTGGGCACCTTGACACCTCTGTGGGGCTAGGGTAGAAAGGAAGCGGGCTGCTTCTCTGGGGTCATGTGGTGACACAAGGGGACCCTTAGTTGCCTGCTGGTGACTGTCTCATCCTTCTTTCTGGGGGATTTTTTTTCCTGTTCCTACACTTGCACTTGGTCTGAGACCTTTCATGAGGGAACTCTCTTGGTGCTGCCATCTGTGACCCCAGGAGGGATCAGGGTGGTCCAGCAGCCATGCAGATGGTGGGTGGCACTGGAGAAGTCACGAAGGCCAACTCCAATTGTAAGACCCTTGGAAATGCTTATTTTGGAGAATGGACTCCCCTCCCCATCCCAGGAAACTTATCTCTTAACCAGAGGAACCAGACCAACAAATATCACCCTTGGACTCTGGACTGCAGGAAGGGTCTGGAGACACTGGGTATTAGGAGAAGGTGGCATGGGCCTTCAGGGACACCAGCAGGGATTACCAAGGCACCTGGGCCTAGCGAGCTACCTTTAACAGCACTGCTCCTGGCTGTGCCTCTGTGGACTGTGTTGGATCTAGAACTATTTGGATCACAGGCAGAGTCCTTTGAGGACGGGATTTATGTTCATGCAGGGAACTGATTTTCCAAGGGGACTGTTGACGTAGGTGGGGTCGTCATTGCAAGGGCACCAGCTTCAGAATATATACACCATGGAATGCATGGAATACTACGCAGTAACAAAGAATGAAACCATGTCCTTTGGATGGAGCTGTAGACCATCCTCCCAAGTGAACTGACTCAGAAACAGAAAATCAAACACCGCATGTCTCCACTCATATGTGGGAACTAAGTAACCACAAGGATGGAAATAATAGGCACCGAAGACACCAATAAGGGGAGAGTGGGAAGGGAGTTAACATCAGAAACTACCCACAGGGCACAACATTCACTAGGTGGAGAATGGGCCACCTGAGATGCAATCCCCACCATTACATAGTATGTCCAGGTAAAAAACACACATCTATGTACCCCCTGATTCTAAATTTTAAAAAAATAATTAGACCCAAGTTTGGATCCTGCTCTCTGGAAAATCTCTTTCCCCCAGGAGTTAGTAACCCCATCTTAGAGTAGAGGGGAACAACTCCTGTCTCAGGGTTCAGGATCCTGTCTGTACTGCTTAAGCTTTGCGTGGCCATTTCAGTCTTTGTGGCTCTTTCAACTCAATAAAACTCTTCACTACAGAAAAGGGCATGATGCCAGGAAATGCTAAGAGTGTCTGTCATTGTCCCTTACCTTGAAGATTGGTTCCAAGTTGCATCCGTGGTATATTTCTAAGGGCAACATTAGATATTTTTCTTTTTAGCTAAAATAATGAGAATCTTTATTAAAATAACTATGTATTACTAACTATGTATTACTAATCGTGATTCCAATGTGACAGCTGTATACTCATTACATGTTAAATAATATACGTCTTATCATTTAACGTTGTGATTCCAAAGTGACTGTTGTATACGCATTACACGTTAAATAATATATGTATCAATATTTAACATCATGATGCTAAAGTGACAGCTGCATACCAAGGGTGCCAAAAAATGTATACACGTTTTAAGAGATGTTACCTATGTATTACTTTTAGTTCGCCGTAACCAGAAATGTCTGGACGCTGAGCACCTCTTGTAACTGCAGAAGTCAAATGTGACTTGTGTTCCTCCTTTGTTATCTGTATATATTGAGTATTACAATTTTAATACAGTTTTTTCCTTTCTTAAAATGTGTATACATTTTTTGGCACCCCCTGTAGGTCACCAGATAAAGTTTGTATCTAGGTGATTTTGACAGTTTACTAATTCTTGATGACTATAGCGTGTGATAGCCCTGGCCTCACCTCTCTCTCCAATGCATGTTTTAGGTCTCAGAAGCTGGAACTTTCCTGGAGTTAGTGTACGGTGGTGAGTGGGAATTTTCTTTCTCCTTAACCCTTGCTAATAATGGTTCTGGCTATTAGCACCCACTCTGAGTCCTAAAAGCTATGAGGGGTGGAAGGGAGGGAGAGAGAAAATAGGGAGAAATTGAGAGAGAGAGAGAGAGGCTGAGAAAAGAGGCAGAAAAAGCTTCTGGCCACAGGCTATTTCTGTGCCATTGACAGTGTTAATCCCCGTGGCTTTCCCCAGAGAGAATAGAGCAATTTTCCAGTCTCTTTGAGAAGAGAGATGATTTCTCTGCTCCGGATAGGAGTCTGCAGGCTCTGTGCTGCCCTGGAAATTGCCTGAAATGTCAATACCGCAGACAGGCATGTACATTAAGTGCTTCTTAGCTGGTTCCCTGACAACCGCGCTGGCGTCCACAACCTGCCTTAGCGACACGCTGCATTAGTGGGTTGGCAGAGATGACGGTTTTAAAAAGAGATGCGTCCTCCCGGTGCGGAGCAGCCCATCTCAGGGTGAAGACCCAGCTGGGCAAGAGGCCGCTGGTGTCTTCAGGCAGGATTATTGTAACTCTGGGAGCAGAATCTTACCACATGGACCCTGAAGTACTTGGTGCCTTCAATTTTTGGCTTTGGAGGGGGTGATGGGTGTGGGTCCTCTTCTTTTAAGCAAGGGTTTAGGTGCATGAGGGCATGTCTTGCCCTGTGCTTTATTGCACAGAGGGTGTTGCTTTGTCGTACTTGCTTACAGAACAGTCAGGCAGGGTGCACTCCTATTTGCAAAAATAAGGATGGTTTGATCCTTACTGTGGCGGACTTGAGCTATTTGCCTCCAGAGAAGTACTGCCTTTCTTGTTCTCTCTGTAAACTTTTTTTTTTTTTAAATATACATGCAGATCGGGTGTGGTGGTTCACACCTGTAATTCTGGCACTTTGGGATGCTGAGGTAGGAGGATTACTTGAGTCTTGGAATTTGAGGCCAGCCTGGGCAACATATTGAGCTCCTGACTCTACCAAAAAAAAAAAAAATTAGCCAGGCATGGTGCTGCACACCTGTAGTCCCAGCTACTTGGGAGGCTGAGGCAAAAGGATCCCTGAGCCCAGGAGTTGGAGGCTGCAGTGATCTGTGATTGCCACTGCACTCCAGCCTAGGTGACAGAGTGAGACCCTGACTCAATAAACAAACAAACAAATAAATAAAATAGAAAGAAGGAAAGATGCAGAAAAGTGTCTAGGAGTACACAGCTGGATGAACATTTACTGACTGAACGCACCTGTGCAGCCAGGACACAGATCAAGAGACAGAACATCCCATAACCTCAGGAATTCTCCCCACTCCCCTTTGAGTGCTCCTTGCTTCCCCACAGGGTAGGCCACTAGCCGGACTTCTGACAAGATGAGCAGTTTCCGCATTTCTTGTACTTAATGTCAACGGAGCTAAACAATATGTCCCTTTTTAGGTCTCAATTCTTTTGTTCCAACCTCAGCATCTGTGAGATTTAGACCTTCACTCCAGTTGTTACATTGTAATTCATTTGTATCAAAGCAACCCCAAATCCAAGAGGGCACAGTGTTTTGTGTGTGATGTTTACAATAAATCAAGAAAAATTAGCTGGGTATCCTGGTGCAGGCCTGATGTTCCAGCTACTTGGAAGGTTGAAGTGGAAGAATCGCCTGAGCCCAGCAGGTCGAGGCTGTGGTGGCGGTAAACATACCACTACCCTCCAGCCTAGATGACAGAGTGAGACTCCAACTCAAAAAAAAAAAAAAAAAAAAGTCACCCAGAGGTTCAGCAGGGAAAGACATTGGTTTAGTAAAACTTACAGGAGGCACTGATGGTAGCAGGTTGGTAAAGAATCTGCACCTCCAGGCAGTATAGCAAGTAGTTTTATAATCAAAGTTTTATAATAAAATCTAGCTAATTATTCCTATTCCCACAAGGTGTTTACAGTTACGTTGATTAAGAATGACAATTGCACTGTTTTCACGCTTGCTTGGTCACCTGCATTCCATGTTTCATTATTGAGAGCATGCAACCCCTCAAAGACCAGCTTTGGCCAGAGACCACTCCCAGAGGGGAGAAACAGTCTATGGTCTATGTCTGGACAATTCCCCACATGTTGTGTGAATGGCCCAAAGCTTACCTCTTCTACTGATGATGAACATTTAGGGAGTTTCTAGTGTGGGGCTATTACAAGTAGTGCTGCTGGGAACAGCCTACTTGGTGCTTTTTGCTAAATGTCTGTGAGCATTTCTACTGGAGCACGTACCTGGGAGTGAGATGTGAAAACCAAAGGCTTGCTCAGCTTTACTAGACAGATCCAACCAAAGAGGTCATGCCAATCTACACCCCACCCACAGAGAATAAGCGTCCCCGTGGGTGACATCTTCACCAACATTTGGTATTTTCCTTGTAGACATTTTCATTGTGTTTGCCTTTTCTTTTCCTTTGAAAATATAGCCATTTGAATTTTGACAAAGGTGCCAGAGCAATTCAGTGGAGAAAGATTAATACTATTGTTTTTGTTCAACAAATTGTGTTAGAACAATTGGACAATAATATGCAAAAAATGAATATCAATCCAAATGTCACTCTTTATAACAAGGTCTTGCTATGTTGACCAGGTTGGTCTCGAACTCATGGGGTCAAGTGATCCTCCCACCTCACCTCCCAATGTGCTGGAATTTCAGGCATGAGCTACCCAGCTACAGTACAACTCTGTGTATGTGTTTATGTTTTTAACAACTGTGGGATATTTACAAAAATTATGTTAGGAACAAAATCTCAGTAAAATTTCCAAAACAGAATTCAGTAGACCAATTTCTCTGACTTCAATGGAAAATGATTGGAAATTAGTATCAAAAGAATGTCAGCTCCAAGAGGCAGAGGATTTGTTTTGTTTTTATTGCTGTTATTCAAGCCTAGAATAGTGGCTGGCACTATTGTAATATTGTAATAGAAACATATAATGAGATGTATCAGTTAGAATGCAATCAGTGACAATTAGTGGAGGGTCTCGTAAGGATATTTATTTTTCAGCTAATGTCTAGAGGGAGATTTTCCAGGCTCTGTTTAATATCTTCATTGAGGATCCAAGGCCTTTCCTTCCTTCTGTTCTGTATTGTAATTTGCTGGCTCTCTGTTCCATAGTCCCAAGATATCAGTGAAAAATTATAATAGTATTAATAATAATTATTATTATGGAAATGATACTTTGCATGACATTGTGCCAGTTCTTATTCTAAGAACCTTACACATTTTTATTCATTATATACTCTCATCTATTCAGGAGGTAGGTATTAGTATTCCTCATTTTATAAGATGGGGAAACTGAGGCATTGCCCAAAGTTATACAACTAATATTTGGCAAACTCAGGAGCCGAACTCAGGCATAGCCCCTAATCTGTGCTTACCTTCTGAGCACTACTGTCACTCCAGGTATTGCAGTTTCACAACCAAAGCAGGAAGAAAAGAGCCAGCTAGGGCTAAGTAGCCACCCTAGTCACAAGAGAAGCCAGGACAGTGAATATCTGGCAAAGGGAGAGAGGAGGTCTAGTGTCCCCTCGGACAATCTGTGAGTCATACCTTACAGATGAGCATCTGACCCTGCACAGAATGCAGGTCCCTACAGCAGGGAGAGGCAGGGTGTTGCTGTCAGCATTGATGGACGGCGTCTCTGCCATGTTAAAAAAGAAAAGAACCTATCCACTTGCAAATAAAAACAAACAAACAAATCAGTTTTCTAGTAACTTGGGCTAAAAAGAAAATTTAAAACTATTTTGAAATAATTGAGAATGAATGAACTAAAATTCAGAAGAAGAGGAAAGATCCAGAGAAGAGAAAAAATCTAAAAAGATTGCCCATACAAAAAAAAAGGAAGAGTCACCAAAAGACTGTAGGGCCAGACCGCTCTGTGGGCATACTTTAAATTTCTAAGGGCTAGATGATATCCATATTATACTTATATCAACAATTCCGCAAAATGGAAAAAAGATGCTTTACAACACATTCAATGAAGCTAGCAGTAGCCTGATACCAAATGCAGACACAACTAGTACAGGAAATATATAGGCCACCTCACTTGTGAAAACAGTGTAGACAATTCCAACCAAAACATCAGCAGATAAAATATAGTGATGGATGAGAATTCCACATTTACCTGGGAATAAGAGAATAGGGAGTTTATTAGCATAATTTCCTACAATAACAGTGAAAAGAGAATTATGATATGACCATCTCAATAGGTGTACCAGATTTTGTGCTGCACCTCAAACCTCCACCCCACCTTCTGAGGTCCTCTCCGGCCTGCAGGGACCAGAAGTCGGGCTGCAGGACATTTTCCCAGTTCTTGCTGCTGTTTTAGTTTAGTTTCCACCACTGGGAGGTTCTCACTAATTGGGTAAGAGGCAAAGAAGATGGGACGGCAGATATGAGTGCTATCAAGTAGGCCACAGACTGCCTGGTCCCTGGTGCCTCCATTCACTCGAGATTACGACATGAAGACTCTGCCTGGGAGGGTTTTGCAGGATCTCCTCTGTAGCAGAAAATGGGTGTGGTCCATTTAAACTGTTTGGTACTGGGGGATCTCTAGAAAGATGTAATCTCCCTCCTGTCAGCTGCAATAATCAAAAAATGGAAAAAGTCTTCTTTCAAGAATTCTAATTTAGATTCTGTTTGTATTTGTGTGTGTGTGTATGTGTGTATGCAAAACAGTTCTTGTGTTTTTCTGTACAACATTTGGTACAATAAACTCAGATTTTCTTGGGGCTTATGGATAACATTTTCAGAGAAGTATCTCATTTGCTTAAATAAGTTAGTGACTTGCAGAAGCTTCTTGCTCTGTCTCAAATGATTCTGTGCTAACTCGTTAGAAAACAAAAGAGACATACTTGGCAGCCTCTGAGTCCCTGCAGGTAATGATCGATGCTATCACTTATTGATATTGAACATTTTTATAACAGGCATTGTGCAAGTTGCCTTCCAAATTTCATCTAATTTATCTTTGTGATTGATTAATATATTTGGCAAATTTTCGAGGAGGGACAGCTATGCAAAAAAAAAACACAGGGTTGAGGCCGGGGCTGCAGTGATGAATAAACCAGACTTAGTCTCTGTTCTTGTGGAACTTGAAATGTGTCAGAGAAGAATATGAGAACACAGTTCAGACCAAGATGAGGCCAGTACGCTTCACTGTGGCCCCTGTAGAATGAAACTCAAGCCCTGGACAGGACACATGGAGCAGCCCTCCGAGGGGCTCCAGAAAGCAAATGGTAGCAGACCGGTTAGGGGAGGAAGCTAGAGCTGAAAGAACACCCATCTTGTTTCTTTTCCCTCTTGTATCTCCCACTCTGGCTTCTGAAAACCTGGAACTATATACCAAGAGTGAACAAAGCAAGTCCCAAGGGAAGCCCTCTCTCTCTTTCTAGTCTGAGGAACAAAAAAGAAGGACCTACTGTCAGAGAGAGTGGAGAAGATACTTTCTCTTTTGGCTTGTTTGTGGTTGTTCTTTCTTACTCTTACTCACTGCAGATTTTTGTCACATCCACGAGAATCCTGGTTGGGAGGGGAGGGGAAGGGTGGCATTTGCTAGCTGCTGAAAGAAGAAAACTGTCAACACCGAATTCTATATCCACTGAAAATATCCTTCAGGGAAGAAGAAACAAAAATGAAGGAAAACCAAGAGAAATTCTCCCCAGCAGACCTAGTTGCTTATTTGATTTGTGCACCTCTCATTAACCCTTGAAAATCAAATCTGCTGTTATCATACTATGGAGTGTGTTCATTTCATCCTTGCCCTTGAAAGAATAGCATTGCGTATTTCAGACCAAGAACTCTACGATTAGTATGAGCCAGCATTAATGTACTTGCCTGAGGCTACACATCCGCTTGGTGACTGGGTGAGGTGAGGACTTCATTTTTCAAATGCACTCATCCAGGAATGTTGATTCACATCAACGTGCGCTGGCCAAGGGCACAGTGGCAAAGAACTATGTCCCAATTCTTATCTTTTCAGACAGACACTTCTCCTTTGTTGATTAAGTTTTATTATCAATTTGAAACTTTTATATTGAATTTCAGTACCTTTGGCTGCTTCTGTGATTTGGTTTTATTACAGCCTGTTCCACCAGGAATAGCTGCAAATGTTATGATTTGTAAACATCACGGAAAAGAGTTCAGTCACTCATCTTGGAGACACACTATCTCCTTCAAAAATAACCACCTATTCTGGCATACATTTTTTAAAAAATATAAATTAACTTTATTGAAGTACAGTTTCATGAGGTTTGTGTAATACCACCGACATCCAGGTGAAATATTTGCCTCCAAACCTTCTCTTATATGACCTTGGAGTCAATCTCTCCCTCCACTGTGGCTACAAGCAGCCACTGCTCTGCTTTCTGAGAACATATGAAATCCTGTGTTATGTACTCTTTTGTGCCTGGGTTAATTTCATTCAGTATAATTTATAAAAAATATTTATCCATGTGACTGCATGCATTGGGAGTTTGTTCCCTTTTATTGCTGAAAAGTATTGCACTGCATAGAGATTCTCTGTTTTGTTCATTCATTCACCTGTTAGGCATTTGGGTTGTTTCCAGTTTGGGCTATTGAGAAACGAATGTGCTTTGAACATTTGTGTATGTTATTTTGGGAACATGCATTTTTATTCCTCAGGTGAATATCTGTAAGTAGAATTTCTGAATCATAGGATAAATAAGTGTGTGTTCAACTATTAAGAACCTGTAAACTATTTTCTGAACCAGTTATACCATTTTACTTGTCTGCCAGCAATGCATGGCGGTTCCCATTTCTCCACATCCTCACCAGCAGCTGGTGTTATGAAGTTGTCCCTCACTGGGACTTTTCACCTGCATTTCTTTTTTTTTTTTTGAAAGTAGGATTTATTGAGAGGACAGAAAAGCTCCCACAGTAGGAGGTGACCCAAAGAGGTGGCCCAACTTTTCACTTGCATTTCATACATGATTTGTGATCCTGAGCATTATTTCACATGCTTGTTAGCCATGGATCTTCTTTGGTGAAGGGTCTGTTAAAATCTTTTCTCGCCAGGCTCGGTGGCTCAGCCTGTAATCCCGCGCCTTTGGGAGGTGAGGTGAGTGAATTACCTGAGCCTGCGCATTCGAGTCCCGCCTGGGCAGGCGAGACCTCATCTCTACAATAAATCAAAAAATTAGCCGGGTGTGGTAGTGAGCACCTGTAGTTCCAGCTACTTGGAAGGCTGAGGCGGAAGGATCGCTGGAGCCCAGCAGGTCGAGGCTGCGGTGGCCGGGAGCGGCCACTGCATTCCAGTCTGGGCGACGGAGTGAGACTTCAACTCAAAAAAAAAAATCTTTTCCCCATTAGGCGATTTGTCATATTAGCTTGTTTTTTTTTGTTGTTTGTTTGTTTGTTTTTATTTTCGATTTCGAGATGAGGTCTTGCCTGCCCAGGCGGGTCTCAAACCTGCGGGCTCAGGCAATCCACTCACCTCAGCCTCCCAAAGGCGTGGGATTACAGGCTGAGCCACCGAGCCCGGCTTAGCTTGTTTTTTTAAAAGGAAGGGGTAAAACGAGGCTCTGGGGGCCATTCACATACAGACTCAGAGACAGGCACAGGAAGAGACATGAGAGCACGAGAGAGAGACATCTACAAGGGCATGCATGCTGAGCATCACCAGGAGAGTGTGCACACCTCTGTGTGTGTGGGGAGGCGAAAGGATGTGCCCCCCTAGACAGACAACACACCCTCACACACACGCACATATGTGACACAGATGTGATGGAGGATGCCTGGTCACACGCTCCAGGCTGCTGAGAGATGGCCTCCCGTTTCCCGGACAACACGAGTGGAGTAGGAGAGGGTGAGAGTCCTCGCCCTCCACATCTGCAGACCAGCAGACCTGGAGACCGCTCTGCAAATCTGCCTTGGCGAACACGAAGAAATAATTGACAAGAACAGGCGAACTGCAAAGGCATCGGAATGCCAGCTTCTCGAAGCTGCTGAAGAGAACAGCTCACCAGAAGTGCCCTCTGCCCTCTGGCCTGTTGTTGGAAATGTGAACCAGCCTGAAGGAGGGAGAGGGAAGGGAACCGAGGGGTCGATCCCACGGAGAAGCAGGTCTGGGCAGGTGCCTCCCTCCTGATACCTGTGAGTGCTTCCTGTACACCTTGGGGCCAGGGATGGGGTGTAGACCATCCCTCAGGGTCCGTCAGACACAGAACCACACAGGGGGCCATTAGCGGGTCCTTGAATGCAGATCTAGGTGCACTGGAGGCAAACCTTTAAGCCTTTTTTCTCTTTATTTAGTAGACTTTTTTTTCTTAGAGCAGTTTTAGGTTTATAGGAAAATTGATCAAAAAGTACAGAGAATTCCCACATACCCCATCTCCCCCTGAACACAATCTCCCCTGTAATTTCTATCCTGCTTTAGCATGGTACATTTGTTACAGTTGATGAATCAGTCTTGATATCTTGTTATTAACTGACATGCATTGTTGACAGGTTCACGCTTGGTGGTGTACATTCCAAGGGTCTTGACAAGTAGGTACTATCCACCACTGAAAGATCATACAGAATAGTTTCACTCCCCACAAAGCCCCCTAGGCTCACCTCATCTCTCCCTTCCTCCCTTCAAATCTCTGAAAATTGCTGGTCTTTTCACTGTCTCCATAGCTCTGCCTATTCCAGAATGTCATAAAGTTGGATTCCTATAGGATGTAGACTTTTCAGATTGACTTTTTGCACTTAGTAGTATGTTTTTTAAGATTCCTGTAGTTTTTTCATGGCTTAACAGCGTATTTCTTTTTTATTGCTAAAGAATACTCCATTGTATGGCTGTACCATAGTTTATATACCCATGTCTTCTTTGCTTATCTTTTTTAGGGAGGTGTGTTCAGATCTATTATCCCTTTTTAATTGGTTTGTAAGTACTCTTGTTGTTGAGTTTCAGTTCTTTGTGTATTGTGGATACACGTCCTTTATTAGATTCATGATTTGAACTTATTTTTCCCCAGTATGTGGCTTGTATTTCATCTCTTAATAGTATCTCTCAGAACCAGATGTTTTAAATTTTAATGGAGCCCAACTTGCTTATCTTTCTTTCATGGATTGCGCTTTTGAAATTGTGTCTAAAAAGTGATCATCAAACCCATAGATTTTCTCCTATGTTTTCCTCTAGAAGTTTTAGTTTTGTGGTTTACATTTAGGTTTGTGGTCCATTTGGAGAGAGAGAGAGAGAGAGAGAGAGAGAGAGAGAGAGAGAGAGAAAGAGAAAAGAGGCAAACCTGTGTCTACATTTGTTTGTTTGCATGTGTGTCCAGTTGTTCCAGTTCCTTTTGTTGGCAAGGCTCTCCTTCTCCATTGAATTGCATTTTCTCCTTCATCAAAAATCAGTTCTTATATTTGTGGGGTCTATTTCTGGGCTCTTTGTTCTGCTTCATTGATTTATTTGCCTATTCTTTTTTTTTTTTAGTTGGAATCTCACTCTGTTGTCCAGGCTGGAGTACAGTGGCATGCTCACGGTTACCCCAGCATCGACCTGCTGGACTCAGGCGGTCCTTCCCCCTCAGCCTTCCAAGTCGCCGGAACTACAGGCATGAGCTACAACACCTGGCGATTATTTATTTATTTATTGCAGAGATAAGGGCTCGCCAAGTTGCCCAGGCTGTTCTCGAACCCGTGGGCTCAGGCAATCCTCTCGCCTCGGCCTCTCAAAGTGCTGGGATGACAGGCTTGAGCCACTGCACCCAGCCCTGCTTATTCTTTTACCAATACCATAGAGTCTATTACTGTAGCTTTGTAGCAAATCTTGAAGTCCTCTGATTTTGTTCTCCTCAATATTGTGTAGTTATTCTGAGTCTTGCCTTCCCATATACATTTGAGAATGAGAGTGTCAGTATTCACAAAATAACTTTCTGGAATTTTCATTGTGATTGCATGAAATCTATAGATTAGTTGGGAAGGACTGATAACAATATTGAGTCTTCCTATCCATAAACATGGAATATCTCTCCATTTATTTAGATCTTTTATTGCTTTCATTAGAGTTTTGTAGTTTTCCTCATATAAACCTTGAACATATTTTGTTAGATTTGTATCTAAGTATTTCATTTTTTATGCTAATGCAAATAATATTATATTTTTTAATATCAAATTGAAATTATTCATTACGGGCATATAGATAAGCAATTACTTTTACATACTAACCTTGTATTCTGAAGCCTTGCTATAATTGTTCATTAGTCTCAAGAGGTTTATTTTGTTATTTTTTTGTTTTTTGATTTTCTGTCATCTTCCAAAACAAAGTTTTATTTCTTCCTAATCTGTATAACTTTTCTTTTTTGTCTTATTGCATTAGCTAGGATTTTCAGTACAATGTTAAAAAGCAGTGGTATAGAGATATACACTTACTATTTATCAATTAACAATAAAAATTTAAATTAAAAAAAGAAAACCAGTGTTGAGAGGAGCACCCTTGCCTTGTTCCTGATCTTAGCAGTGAAGCTCCAGGTTTCTCACCACTAAGTATGGTGTTAGCTGTTGGAGTTTTGGAGCTATTCTTTATCAAGCTGAAGAAGTATTCCTCTATTCCTCATTTGCTGAGGGTTTTTTTTTTTTAAATCATGAATGGGTCTTGGATTTTTGTCAGATGCTTTCTCTGCATCTGTTGATATGATCTGTGATTTTTCTTCTTTAACTTTTACATGAGTTGATTTTTTTTCTTTTTTTTTGAGTTGGAGTCTCACTCTGTCGCCCAGACTGGAGTGCAGTGGCCGCTCCCGGCCACGGCAGCCTCGACCTGCTGGGCTCCGGTGATCCTTCCACCTCAGCCTTCCGAGTAGCCGGAATTACAGGTGTGCGTTACCACGCCCCACTAATTTTTTGATTTTATTGTAGAGATGAGCTCTCGCCTGCCCAGGCGGGTCTCGAACCCGCGGACTCAGGCAATCCACTCACCTCAGCCTCCCAAAGGTGGGGGATTAGAGGCTGAGCCACCGAGTCCGGCTGCCTCAATCTTCTAAGTAGCTGGAACTAGGGATGCGTGCTATCATGCCCAGCTATTTTTTATTTTTTATTGTAGAGACGAAGTCTCACCAGGTTGCCCGGACTGGTCTCAATCACATGGACTCAGGCAATCCACTCACTCAAACACACGGACTCAGGCAATCCACTCACATCAGCCTCCCAAAGTGCTGGGATTACAGGCTGAGCCACCGAGTCCCGCCTCTTCACTGGATTTTAGATTGGTGGATATTTTTCTTTCAACACTTTAACTCTCTTCCTGCCTGCATAGTTTCTGAAGAAAAGTCCATTATAGTCCTTGGTAAATTTCTTCATAATTTTCTTTCAGTTACCAGTAAGAGAGGTGCATTGAAGACGCTAATGAATTGTGCATTTTCATTTCTTCTTTCATTTAGCTCGGGTTTTTTTCTTTTTTCTTTTTTTGGCTACACGTAAATTTTGAAGCTCTGTTATTAGGAGCATACATATTTTTATTATTTATATCATCTTGAAGAACTGAACACGTAGCCATTATAAAATGTCCCTCTTTTCTCTGGGACTATCCCTTGTCCTGAAGTTTTCTTTGTCTTCTATGAACACGAACACCCCAGTTTTCTTGTTATTTGTGTCTGTATGGTATATCTTTTTCCATTCTTTTATTTTCAACCCTCAAAGCCTTTGTCCTTAAGTTGGCCTTTGCATAGACAGCACATAGTTTGGTCTTGTTTTTTTCTTGCCTCTTAGAGGGCTTTATAATTATATTGTTGTTGTTGTTGAAAGGCCAACACAATGTATCTGGGATTAATAACAGGCCAATCATTAGTGTGAACTCTTATGCTAATTTGGCTCGAGTTTAATTGTGTTTAATGTTTGCTGCATTTGTAAGTTCCACAGTCTTCGGATTCCTGTAGTGTTCTTGTATTTATCGCTCCTGTTGTCTTTGCGTTTCTGTGAGAACTACTTAAGTTTGGTGTGGATCTTTCACCTGCAAACCGCTGTTACCTTCTGGCAGCCCTGTTGATGTGGTAGTAAGTTTGGGGTGGAAAAGCATGCTACAATCTTATGTCTAAGCCTTAGGCTTTGAATGAGTCTGTGTCCCTGCTTGTGACCTTCAAAAGTGTTTCTTAGCATCCCCACTTCCTTCCCACCTTGGGTGAGTCACGAAGGCAGGAAAGGGCAGAATTGGGTAATTTCCCTTCCTCCTGAAATAAGGCTCTGATAAAGTCTTTTCCCCCGCTGAGCGGGCCTTTGTTATGGACATACTCCAAGAGTATTTCCGAATGGTTAATTTTCTCTTCTCCCTGCTTGAGATGGGAGAGATTTTTCTTTGCTTTTCAGGGTGAGAAGCTGGTAAAATTACAAAGAAAACCTAATCATGTAAGGGGGTGTCCTAAGAGCTTGACCCCCCCAGTAATTTATAACTCTTGTGCCAGTTCATACTCAGCTGCTGAAAATTTGTCACAATTACCATTTAAATGTCTCTACTAGTCTGTGATTTCAATTTTTGCCCCAGGTAAGTGGACCTCAACTGTGTTTCTCTGTGTTCTCCTGTCTCTCCCGTATCTGGGTGGTGGTTTCCCCTGCAACCTCAGTTCTCTGATGGCCCCAACAAAGGCACTGATTTTCATTTTGTTCAGTCTTTTTTCCTTTTGTAATAAAGATGAGAGTGATTATTTTCAAGTACTTTACATGTCAGAGCTAAAATTGGAAGTCTCTAATATTGCTTTTTTATCAAGGCTGATAATCTTTGCTTTTAATTTAGACCATTTACATTTTAATTCAATTCTCTAATCTTGCTATTTTGTTTTCTCTCCCCCGGTCTCATCATATGTTCTTTGTTCCCCGTTTCTCTCTTTTTCTGCATTCTATTGCTGTTTTCTGAAAGGTTGATCTAGAATTTTGTTTTTCAAATGTTGATCTGGGATTTGTGACATGCGTGCTTAATTTATCACAGTTAACCTTCAAAAAAAAATTACCACTTCATGTATTCTGTAAAAAATATAAACTGTGTTTTTCCATTTCCTCTCCTGTTATTTGTGCCTCATTATACTGCATGTTATTTCCGCAAATGTGATAAACTCCACAAAGCGTTATTATTAATTTTGCTTTACAAAGTCAATTATTTTGTAAAGAAATGGAAAAATAAGAAAACAGTGCCTTTTTTATTTCTTCCCATTTTTTTCTGTTCATTCCGTTATGTTGATCTGAGTTTCCATCTTGTGTCATTTTCTTTCTATTCAGAAAACTTAAAAAAAGAAATCATTTCTTATAGAGTAGATGTGCTGGTGATAAATTTTTTCAACTCCTGTTTGTTTGAAAAAGTCTATACCTCAGCTTGATTTTTGAAGGATAATTTCAACAAATGCATAATTCTATGAGGATATCGTTTCTTGCTGTTTTTTGGCTTGCCTTATTTCTGATGAAATTGGAAGCCATTTTATCTCTGTGCCCCTGTATGCACTGTTTCTTTTTTGTTCTGGATTGCTTCAGTATTTTACATCTTCCACCTCCCCAGATTTATTAAAGTATAATTGACAAATAAAAATTGTGTATATATATTTACTGATCCTTTATTCAGCATACGTTAATGAAGCCTCCTCTATAGGATTAATATTAGGTCATGGAATAAAAGCTGCAGCTGTGTCTAGAAATTAACAAATATGTTGCTTCTAAGTTTACTTGCAGTTACCTTCCCATCCTTGAGAAGACAACAAACCATTGAAAGACTTAATCTCCCGGGGTCCCAGCTCCCTCCCACACTTTCCTCCTAGACTAACTCCTTAATGGTCTAGGGCCTAGGGGGCTGAACCTGATAGACATTGAACTTGCCTCATGAATAAGCAATCTATTGTAAAACCTAAGAATGATATCTGAGGTCATTTTCACAATTTGCACTCTGGTGAGCCAGAACTCCTACCCAGGTCCAGAGTGTCAGGAAGTCCTCTACTGGCCACAAGACCCCAGGAAGATAGTCTTAATGCCTCCAATGCCACCATCCAACAAGCAACAATCTCTTTCTCTCTGCCTGCCAAGTTCCTTTTAGAAACCTGGCCCTCTGGATCTTTGGGAAGGTGAATTTGAGTGACTTCTCCTGCCCTCCTCACTTAGCTGCTCTGTGATATTAAACTCTTTGTCCATTGCAATGGCTGCACTGTGAAAGGACAGACCGAGAGCGGGAAGAAGCCATTTTTCATCTTGTTCTGAAACCCTGACACAATGATGAGAAAGTAGAAGCTATGCTTTTGGAGAAATGCACACTTTAGGTATAATTAACTTTGCCGACTTTGTCTTTTCAGAAACAGGCTTCCAGGTATCTGAGGTATCTCAATCAAGTTTGCCTAGAGTAAAGGGAATTTACAAGGCCTAAGACATCATGCATTGGGCAAGAACTGTAAAAGTCATGAAACTTGTAATTACAAAAGTTATAACAGCTCAGAGGGAGAGCAGGTGGGAATTCGATCTTCCAGTAAATTGAGTACTATCTACCAGGAAGCCAAGGATCCCCTGAAGCTACCCACTGGGAATGCCTAGGAGATAAAGGGAGGTGCACCCTCCATTAGGTCTAAGGAATGTCGTTTGGGAAGGTGCAGGAGAATTAGAATCCTTGTCACGCCCTTCTCTAGGGGCTATGATAATGTGGGCGGACACTAGTGGGTCTCTGTGTCACAGGTGCTCCAAGACATCCACAGGTGGTCAATAAGGAAGTCACAGCAGTCATGTGCAACATCTCCAAGAGAAAGATTTAAGCCAGGACTCTGGGGGGCTATGATACCACACTCACCTAGAGTGTAGACCCACTCCCTGTCTGTAGGGGGTGAAGTTTTCTTAAATAAATCTTTTCTTCTCTCACCTCTGTGTGTCGGAATTCTTTGCATCTACTCGGATCTCTGGGTTGCCGGCCCGCGCCTCCGGCTTGCCAGCCCCGGCAGTGCTGCGCGCCTCCCTGCGCCTCTCCGTCCACCCTCACCCTGTCCATCCGTACCCTAACATTTTTGGAGGTTCCACTGAGATATCTGAGATTTCTCTCTCTCTCCCTTTCCTATTTCCTAACTGGTGACCCTCTGTGGACTGTTTTGGAACTTGGTGGCACCTGAAAGCTCTGGCTGAGGCTACACTTCAGCGAGCTGAAAGTCTCCAGGGAAAGAGAACAGACCGCTGTGGCCTGACTGGGTGAGGGACTAAGGTTAACTCTTTGCTTCCTTCTAGCCAAGATTTCTGAGTTTCCCCGTGGACCGGGCTGGATCTCGGAGGACAACTGACTAGGTCTCTGCCTAGGGTTACTCCCTAGGGAGGCAAGAAGGTCCCCGAAGGAAAGTTTGGACCACCAGCGCCCATAAGGGTGGGAGACAAAGTGCTTGGTTTTCTTTACATTTTTCCTCTCTGGCTGGCGAAGTAACCCCACGAAGGACCTCGAAACTCCAACAGCTGCATGGTATGCCTTTCTGTGCCTTGGGCGAGTTATCCCCTTTTTTTTCATCCACACACACATATTTGAATGCGCGCTCTTGGCCGTCCGTTTGGATGACTTTCTGGGTCTCTCAGGTTTCCAGTTCCATCTTGGGAGACTCCTAGCAAGGGTCGGGGACCTAGTTGCTCCAAGTCCTGGTACCAGGCCTTCCAAGACATGATGGAGCATGCATCTGGCAAGCTCTGGCGGGCACAGGGACGGGAGGACGCTCTTGCCCTGCTGACTCACATCCTCTGCGCTGATTCCTTTGAACCTGTTGGGGATGCCCAGCAGGGGATCTGGATGGGATAGGCCCAGAAACATCCATGATACCAAGATCCCATTCCAATAGCACCCCTGTTTCCTTTTGCGTGCTCTTGGCTATCCATTTGGATGACTTTATGGGTCTTTTATAAGGCCCAGAAACATTCATGACACCAAGTGCCTATCCCAACTGTCCTTTTACTACAATACTGCTTTGCAGTCCCAGCACTAGCTCCAGCCCACCTTACCCCAGCTGACCTTTTCATCTGGTGGACAAGTACGGGGAAAGTAACTCCCTAGCCCCTAACACCCTTTTGCAGCTTGATTTGTACTTAAAGAAAAACGACAAATACCTTAAAATCCCATCTATTCAGGCCTTTGATGAGTTAGCTCGCCACCCAGTTGTCTGTTCTTGCTGTATTTCTGTGTTGGCTCCCCAGACTCCATGGCCCATAGGCTCACCAGTAGTATAACTCCAATTCCTGTTTTCTAACTATCAACTCAAAGTCTGACCCAGCTGGTTTAACTTCTCTTGCCTCTCTTATAGTCTGCTTTTGCTATTCCACTTTCCATCAATTTCTCTTCATTCTCGCCCTCCACCTTTTATCTGCGAAGAAAGGGTTGAAGTCTACAGCCATGGCGCCTAACCCTGGCCTTCAGTCTTTTCTTTTACCTTCGGAGAAGGGGCAGGTGATAAGGCCACAGCGCCTGACCCCAACCTCCAGCCTTCTCACCCCCCCTCCCCTCAGTGCTTGATAACCCCCTATTGGCAGCCCTACTAGCTGCAACAAGTCACGCCCCCAACCACAGGTACTTGGAAAGCCCATTCACGTTTCCACATGGCTTAATAGGTCTCTTCTTAGGAGGGTGGCTGGAACAAAAGGATATTAAAGTTCTTGTTTTCTTTTGATAACTCTCTCTCAAGTTATATCTAAACTGGGATCATATCAACCATCCCAGACAAAAGTCTTAAAGTTCTCAATCAGTCTCTCTAGGGTGAGATAAGAAGTAAGCTCTAGGAACCACACCTGCCCCACAACCTCCTCTGAATTCCCTGCAGACCAGGTACAAGGATTACTATCCAACATAGAATGAATGACAAAATAACTGGACTTCACCCTCCAGCATAGCAATTGTTGTAAAAGTATATGACCTATTATAAAAACAAAAGCTGTTTTCTCTTGCCAACGTTTACCTTTTCTGAATTCTCAATTTAAGCTACACCCTAACTACATGTCTCTAATGTTTTCAATTTTTCTTTCTTCAGACTTTGTCAAAGTGGCTGTATTTCCTTGTTAAAGTACAACTATAGATCATTTACAAAGGAATATTTCAACTCATGTTAATGAATACATATAATTTATGGGACTTTCACTTTTCCAACATTGTTTTTGGTGTCATAGCCTTTTTCATTATCATTTGCTGAATAATTTTAGCCTATGCTCTTGCTTGATGTTTCATTAGATTCAAATAATATTTGCTTAAGTCCTGCCATTTCCTGTTCATGTCCTTGGAAATAGATGGGTAGGGACATCGCTACGGCCCCATCTCAGCAGGAAGCAGATACAGAAGAAGGATCTTCGCCCCGTTTCCCAGGATCATAAGAATATTTCCAAGAGCAGGAAAGGGGAATGAAAAGACAGACTGAGAATGGGAAGCCATTTGTCTTGTTCTGAAACCCTGACACAATGATGAGAAAGTAGAAGCTATGCTTTTGGAGAAATGCACACTTTAGGTATAATTAACTTTACTGACTTTGTCTTTTTAGAAACAGACTTCCAGGTATCTGAGGTACCTCATAGTGGCAATCAAGCTTGCCTAAAGTAAAGGGAACTTACAAGGCCTAAGACATCATGCATTGGGCAAGGACTGTAAAAGTCATGAAACTTGTAATTACAAAAGTTATAATCGCTCAGAGGGAGAGCATGTAGGGATTCAATCTTCCAGTAAGTTGGGCCCTATCTATGGGGAAGCCAAGGATCCCCCAAAGCTACCTATTGGGAATGCCTAGGAGATAAGGGGAGGTACATCCTCCATTAGGTCTAAGGAGCGTCATTTGGGAAGGTGCAGGAGAATTAGAATCCTTGTCACGCCCTTCTCTAGGGGCTATGATAATGTGGGTGAACATTAATGGGTCTCTGTGTCACCGGTTCTCCAAGACATCCACAGGTGGTCAATAAGGAAGTCACAGCAGTCACGGCAGTCACATGCAAAATCTCCTTCTGATACAAGATCAGGATAGCCCAAACGACCACCCCACCTTTGGTCAAGGAATTTGTGAATTGCAAATGTCTAACAAGTCTCTTGCAGGAATCACTCTCCCCCAGGGCTAACCTACATGACACAAAGAAGCCCCACCATGGCAGCAATCATGGGACTAACCCACCCATCTGCCTGCTGTCCATCACCTGACATCATCAGTACCTGCACTTGCCTGCCCCTTTGTGATGTCGTGGAAGCAGACCACCACCCAGTCACCTTAATGATCCTCCCCCGTCTAGGGGAATGGTTAAAAGGACTCAAGTGCAAGCAACCAGGGGCTATTGCCTTGCTAGACTCTGGTGTGGCCATGTGCTTTCTGAGCCATGGCTGTCACCATGCTTCCTGGCCTCGGTCCCCCTCCCCGACCTTGGGGAGGTGAATCTTTTCTCTTCCTTCTCTTTCTCTCTTTGATTTACTTTTAAATCAACTTTTCTTTCTTAACCTTTTGGTGTGTCGCAATTCTTTGCAATTTACTTGGATCTCTGGGTTCCCAGCACGGCAACTCTGGTTTGCCAGCCCTGGCAGTACTGCGCGCCTCCCTGTGCCTCTCTACTCTCACCTGGTCCGTCCGTACCCTAACACACTGGTTTTGATTTTTACAGGCAGCAGACATAAGAACTTGGCTTGGCTGTGACATTAATTCATCCAGTGAATTTTTTAATTTCAGATAATTGTCACTCTATTAGTTGCAATTGGTTCATTTTTATGGATTCCATATCTTTCCACATTGTGTTCATATTTTCTTTTAAATCCTCAAGCATATTTATAATAGCTATTTTACAAAGTAATTTTCTGCTAATTCTATTTTCTCTGTCATTTTCACTTGATTGCTTTTTCTCCTGGGTATGAATCACCTTTCCCTGATTGTTAATATATCTGGTAATGTTTTGATTTGATGTGGAACCTTATGCATGTTACAATTGAGAAAAGAAAAAAATAGCTCAGAGTGGTGTCTAAGCTCTGAGAGTTGTACAAAAATGTATCAGGCCCAGAAAGACATGAGAGTGGGACATCAGTCACATCCCCTGTTTTCTGCACCCATGCCTGGGGGGCAATTGCTTAAAGACATTCATTCCTGACTAGCTGCCCCACACATCATCTTCATGAATTTGTGACCCAAAGTGCAATTTATAGCCAATCAAATAGCTTATGCTATTTTAATGCAAATTCTTAGTAAACAATTTAGGAATTTCCTCTTCTTTTCCTTTAGCAACCTGCTTTGAACTGTTGCTAATCAGAATGCATATTTAAGGCAGCTTAAATCTATACTCCCAGGCTGCCGTCCTCAAACTTGGCCTCAATACACTCTACTTGTATTAAGTTTGCCTCCATTTTTTTTCCTTTGTGTTGACACATTATGAAGTATATAGATCTTGTTGTTTTCAAAAAAATATTGAAGTTCATTCTAGCAGGTAGCTGAGTTGCTTGCAGATCAAATCCTTTGGAGATTTGTTTTTAACCTTTGTGAAAGCATGTTTAAAGAAGGCTTTCTCTCCAGCTAATTTAGCCTTACTATATAGTCATGCCCATTCTGAGGTCTCCTGAAAGTTCTGGATGTTCCTTGAGGTCTCTCCACTCTGGCTGATCTGAATGCAACTTTACCCTACCTGAATGAGCCCTGGGAATCGTTCAGCTAACAGCTCTCAAGTAGTTGTTCTTTATTCAGCTTCATGGAGTTTCCCTCAAACCTGTATAGCTTAGTAGAAAGGCAACGTCCAAAGGGAGCCACAGGCAGATTCTGGAACTTTCCATCTCTGTGTAGCTCCCTCTTCCCTGGTACATGACCCACAAGTACCAGCTGCCTCAGCCTCCCCAGACTCCAAACCACCCCAAGCTGTGCTTGGGTCCCTCTCCCTGTCCTGTGGTCCAGAAGTGACTCCAGAGAAAAAGCCAAGACAACCAGGCTAATTGGCTGGTTTCTCTTCTCTCAGAGATTACAATCTCTGTTCCTTTTTTTCCCATATCTGGAAGCAGTTGTTTCACAGTCTTTGTCCAGGGTCTGGTTGTTTATGTCAGGAGAGGAAGTTCAGTGCTAGTCTCTCCATCAGGGCCAGAAGCAAAATTCTATAGCGTGCTGTCACAGGGTACAGAGAATTCAACCAATTTTACTCAGAGAGTTTAAGAGTGAGCGACAGTTAGATGACATATTCTGAATGTAATCAAAACTTAAACCAGATGTTGGACAACATTTTTTTCCTAACGAAACATGCGTTAGAGCACGGCCCTGGGATAAGCTTGGCTTACTGAAGTGGCAGAAAGACAGGAAATGTGATAGCTGATGATTGAACTAGTTCAGATAAATTATTAATATCCAAAATCTATATCAATCAATTAAAAAACCTAACAGAATAAGAGTCCGTTAACGTTATTCTACAAACAGAAAATGTTTTAGGCTTTGCAGGACACATATAATCTCCGTCACATCTTTTACCATCCTTTGTCAAAACTGTTCTTACCTCAGAGGAAATATAAAAAAACAGTTCACAGGCCAGATTCAGCCTTCTGGCTATCATTTGCCAACGCTTGCAATGGAATTATAGGATAAACAATACACAGAGGGAGAAAACTAAAATAATGAATGCCCATATGAAAAGATGCTTAGATCCCCTAATCATTGAATAAAGATGATTTAAAACAAACAAGAGAACATTCCACACTAATCGAATTGGTAAACTTTTAAAAGACTGACAATATCAAGAGTTAGTGGAGATAGGGGAAACAGCAACTCTCACACACTGCGGGTAGGAGTGTGAATTAATTCAACCGCTTTGGAAAGCAATTTGTCAATATCCAAAGCAAAATTGGAATTGAAAATGCATGTTCACAAAGACTCAGCAATGGCACTTCTAGATCTATTATCTAGAGAGACTCATGCATAATTGCAGTGTTGTGTGTCATGGGAAAATAGATTGGAAACAACTTAAGTATACACACACACACACACACACACTCTATCAACATGGTTACATCTCAAAAACATAACGTTGAGTGAAAAAACAAGCTCACTGTGTAATATCATTTATGAAAATGTTTTAAAACACACTGCAAACAACACTATGAATTATTCATGGATATTTCTTTCTGTAGGTGTAAACATGAAAACAGTGGCCTGGAAAAACCCATACCAAATTCATGAGGGTGAATTTACCTATGGGAAGAGAATCGGAGGGGACAGGAAGTCAGCCTTATCCTAGTATTCCACTCCTTTTACAAAAATGTCAAGCTGGCTGATGCAGTGGTTCACTTCTATAATCTCAGCTCTTTGGGAAGCAGAGGCGAGAGGATTGTCTGAGCCCAGGAGTTTGAGACCAGCCTGACCAACTTGAATAAAAAAAAAATTAGCTGGATATGGTGGCGTGCACTTGTGGTTCCAGCTATTTAGAAGGCCGAGGCTGAAGGATTTCCTGAGCCCAGCAGGCCAAGGCTGCAGTAGTTGTGATGGTGTGAATACACTAGCCTGGGTGACAGAGTGAGACTGACAAAAAAAAAAACAATAAAAACCAAGCGATGATGATGAAACACTAGCACTTGTCAGTTCTAGAGGGTGGCCACACAAGTGTTCACGTTGCCTTCAGCCCTTCTGTGTGTCTTCCTAATGTCCTACAAAAGAGAAACGCCAAACCAGTCTGGGACATATCTAAAAGTGTGGTGTGTGTCCAGACACCCTGGGGGTTGGCATCAAGCCACAGGCTGCCTCGCTGGCACCTGTCTCTCTGCATGATGTGGGTCGAACTGTTTTTCCTTCTCTTTCCCTCTCTGTCCCCAGCTGTAGAAGGAAGGGGTGTGCGACTTCAAAACATAGCTTTCTACTGGGTCCTCACCAGCATTTGTGTAATGGAATAGACTAGAACAGATGAGAAAATATAAGTTCATCAGCTACAGGGGGCTGAGAGAGAAGCGACTGGGGAATCAGTGTTTAATGAGAACATAGCTTCTATTTGGGATGAGGACAAAGTTCTGGAAATGGATGTCAGTGGTGGTAGTACAAAGGAGTGAACATCCTAAATGTCACTAAACTGTACGCTTAGAAGTGGCCAAAATAGGAAATTCTGTTTTTCTGTATAATTTAGCACAACGAAAAAGGCGTGGATTCCATTCAGCAGGGGTAACTATTGTTTCAAGCACCTTTGAATCGCATGTATTTAAGCAACTGAAAAACTCAAGACCCTACGGGGTGGAAGATGCCATTTCTAGAAGGTTCTGCGGCCATGAGCGCTCGGGGGGGGGGCTGAAGACAGAACCTGGAAGCTTTTATCCCACTTCTTGGCCTTTTTATTACTGCCTTTTGGCCTTGACTCTCTCGCTGCTGGTTCCAGCCTCGCTTCCCCGACGTCCAGGTTTGGGGCTGACGACATTCTCTATCCACTTACCCAGTCGGTAGGATTCAAATTTTCCTTCTCTCGAGGAGCTGCATTCTGTTCAGAGTGGTGCACATCAGTGTTAAACGCCCATCATAATGATTACGGCCATTAGTCTGCCAAGCTCTAAGTAGCGAAAGAGAAGAGAGAAAAGAGAGAGCAGGAGAAAGAGAGAGAGAGAGAGATTGGCCATGATGCATTATGTGATTTAAGTGGCAAAGGATGTGGGGACGTCAGGAAAGCGCAGAGGCATTAATATAAATTAGAAGCCTTGCGGGGAGGGGATGGCAGAGGGGCCCCGTGACAGCGCGGGTTCACGGCTCTCCATCTCCACGAGCGAGCCACTTTGTCAGGGCCCATCACATCGGAAAATCAGCTTGGGGCTTTTAATGTGCAGTTTAGAGAATTAGTTTCAATTAGTAGAGAGACATTTTACATCTCGAGAAATATGCAGCCTTCACGGACTCCATTTAGCATTTAACATCCACTCACGGTATTAATAGATGCGTAGAAAACACAGAGCTAGAGAGGACCTTGGAAATGATCCTGGTGGGTCTACATTGAGTGAGGGAGGGGAACGGGGGCTGGGGGCTGGGAACAGACAGAATGCTGTGGTCCAGGCGGTCCGGCTTTTGAGAGGCAGGGCTGGGACCCAGAGGTCAGCTTCTCAGTTCCCAAACCTGACCTCTTCTCTGTTAACACCACCGGCCTGTCTTCTCTCTGGGAGTGGAGGGTGTTATCTCTAGCAGTGTGCATGGTGCGCCTCTGTGTCTCTGTGTGCGTGTGAGTGTGTGTTTGCCAGTGGTGCAGGAAGTAAGTGGCTACTGATCTCCCGGATACACACACTGTCCTAGCTCTAGGGACCTCTGGTGACCTAATGTATCAGTCCGTGCCTGGTGGCTGGAGCTGTGCCCTCAGGCCCAGAGCTGTTCCCTCCCAGGAGGCCAGGGCACGTATTTTCATCCCACCTCGATGCCCTGAGAGGGCAATGCCTAGAACTCACTGCATCTGTCTCCAGAGCTGTAAAATGAGATCACTGGGAGCCATCTCGCGGGGCATTTGTTTTAATGGGAAATTAAATGGACCGGTCAGAAATATCGTAGGTCCTTAGCAAACATTCCTTTGCGTCCCCATAGAAGGATAGGAAGACTCTCCCAGGGATGCAGGATGACAGGCTGTGGTCTTAGCTCTGTCCTATTCCATTCTGTGGCATCTGGAAACAGCAGTAAGCAGAACAGCAAACCAAACTTGTTTACATCACTTACACCGCTACCTCCTTTTGCTACTAATGCCTTCGGGGGGGTTTTTTGTTTTTCTTTTCTTTTTCTCTTTGCCTGGAGGCAGTAAAACTTGTCTTTAATCAGCTTAAGGTAACTTAGTGCCCCTCACATCAGCCTGCCAGGAAAAATGAGCCATTAATTTCCTGGAGGTCCCACGACAACACTTTTATTTGTTATACTACAAACATATTGAGGCTGATGTGCTAGAAAAAAAATTAAAAAAATAAAACGATGCCAAGTCCCCTGTTTACCAAAAGTGGTTGGGTACAAAATTAACTGTGGCGTTCAAGGTTATCTTTTCTCTTCGTGACACAGCTGATGGACCTAGGTGAGTTTGGGAGAAGTGGGTGCAGACATGTTTACGAGCCACGGCTCCCTCAGGGAATTGGTTTCAACTGTATATCGATGGAATCTGGTTGTGCAGTTTCCAGCCTGCGAATCGTGTAGGTCAATACAAAACAGGACGTGGTGTGGGGGTGGGTCTCATTTATCTTGCTGTTGGCCATGGCCCTGTCCTCACTGTCCTTATCCTCCCTGGTCAACCCCCTGTGTGTTGTTTCCCCGTAGAAGCTTCTGGTAAAGGCCACCAGTCTGTCCTGCGGCATTTAGTGGGGCACGTTTGTCTCTCTCTGACAGTCCCTCCTCTCCTTGAAGGAGTCCTGGGCAGGTGGCCCTCCTGATGGCCTGCTCTTTGGGGTCAGCCCACCCGGCCCCCAACTCAGAGACGCATCTTACCACCCTTCGGGCTCCATGCGGGTTGGCCGGACTTGTTATGTCCATGAGAATCGCCCTTGGCTCTCGGGAGGAATCCTTGCAACCCCGACCCTCACCTGCTGGTGGGTTCTGACCTCCCTGGAGATCTCGTGGAAGATGAGTCTGTTTCAGGGGCTGAGGTCTGGGAGGAGTGACACGGGGTCCCCTCACTGTCCCATGTTCAGGCAACTCCTTGAGTCTGGGAGTGAACGATTGCAGCATCTAGGCTGACTCCACTGGGGAGAGGAGACAGGCAGAGAGGCCAGGGCCCGTCTTCAGCATGAATGAATTTGGACCTAGTCCCGAAATGAGGGTTGGGAAATCACTGACATTCTTTCCTGCTACTGAGGGTGGCCGTCAGCTGGAGAGCGGCTGCTGGCAACTCTGTGGACAGCAGAGAGGCCCGGGAAGGCAGCCGGAAGCAAGCCACACTCCGCCTTTCTTTTTTTGGTAATTATTGACCAGACTTTGATCTCAAGCAACACGGTCCTCAGGGAGCTATCATACTCGATCCTGGAGTCTGTTCTGCTGTCTCCCCGCCCCAGACACAAAGGGCTCCTCCTGCAGTGCTGGAGAGTGGTGCTAATGATTCTTCTTCGTGTGTGTGCGCGCTCGTGCGTTCCAGCCTGGAGTGCAGTGACACAATTACAGCTCACTGCAGCCTCGTCCTCCTGAGCTCAGGAGATCCTTCTGGCTCAGCCTCCCAAGTAGCTGGGACTACAGGCACACACCACCACACCCATCTAATTTTCTGACCTTTTTTTGTAGAGACGAGGTCTCACTAGGTTGCCCAGGCTGGTCTTAAGCTCCTCATCTCAGGCGATTCTTCCACCTCAACCTCCCAAAGTGCTGGGATTACAGGCGCGAGCCACCGTGTCTAGCGGATTCTTCTTTTAAGACATGGTAGCCAGACTAGTTGTTCCTGCAATAAATGAAGTTTCCACCCTCCCCCCAGTGGAGCAGAAGAGGGCCTTGGGGTGGGGCTTCCATCCATGCGGGGAGGCCACACTGGCCCAGAGCCCTGCCTGGGGTAGCACTATGGGCCCCTGAATTCCACTTTCCGTCCCCGGAGTGTGTGGCAGTGCCTGGCGACCTCCCCACCTCAGGTAACTCGGCCCCTCCTCTGGGGCGGATGCTGGGGACACAGAGCTTGGGACCTGGAAGCAGCTATGCTTCCGACATGCCCGTGGTGTCCCTGGAGCAGGTGAGGGGCATCTAGCCCAGGTGGGAGGACCGGAGAAGGCTGAGTCTGGAGAGGTGAGGCTGCCTTTGAAGCAGAAGCACATTTGGGAGACAGGTCCAGAGATGACGGTTGTCCTCCGTGAGGAAGGTGGAGTGCCGTGGACAGGAAGGGTGTCTTCTGATGCTATCGTTTTTGCTAACTTTTTAATTCATTTCTTCATTCATTATGAAGCATGAAGCACCTGCTGTGTGTCTGCTCCAGTGCTGGGAGCACAGTGACCAGCCACTAGCCCTGCCCCCAAGCATAGAGCACTCAGCCCATCAGGGCCGCATTCCTTGGCTGGTGTCCCCTTCCTGGGTTATCGGAGCCACTGATAGGGGCTTGAGTCTTTTCACATCTCCCCTCGGGCCTCCCTTTTTCACACTGAAGGGGCCTCTGATCCCATTGGGACCCACATGGGTAATCCAGGATAGTTTCCATTTTAAGGTCAGCCGATTAGTGACTTTAATTCCATTTGCAACCTTATCTCCACCCCTTGACATATAAGCAATGCATACACGGCTTCCAGGGATTAGGGTGTGGACACGTTTGAGGGAATATTTTCTGCCCACTCTGGCTTCCCAGAGAGGATGGCATCTAAACTGACTCCTTTTTTTGAGTCAGGGTTTCACTCTGTCACTCAGGCTAGAGTGCGACGACTCGATCACAACTCACCACCACAGCCTCAGCCTCCTGGGCCCAGGTGATCCTTCCACCTCAGCCTCCCAACTAACTGGGACTATAGGCACGCACCACCACACCTGGCTGATTTTTTTAGTTTTTGTAGAGAGGAGGTCTCATTATGTTGCCTAGGCTGGTCTTGAACTCCTGGGCTCAAGCGATCCTCCTGCCTCAGCCTCCCAAAGTGCTGCAGGCACGAGCCACTGCACACGGCTCTTAACTGATTCTTGCAGGGTCAGCCAGTGCTCACCAGGGACTGGCAAGTTGGTGTGTGCACTCTGAATCCTAACAGAACAGATCCCTTAGATGTGTCCTTGGAAAGTCAGAAAGTCTGGCGGGTGGGCTGGGGAGAGACTGGAAATGGGACCGTTTTCTGAAAAAGAGACGAAACCTGGCAGAGATCAGCATGAAGAAGGGATGCTGCAGTGACCACCCAGCCCCTGTCCTGCCCACCACATTGGCACCCTTGCCCATGGGCGTGACCCCAGGTGGGCCTCAGGGCAGCAGACTGCAGGGGTCGAAAGAGATCGCCCCACTTCTGTGTCTTGGCACAAGCAAAGATGCTGGGGAAAGCCCCCAGACACCCGAGCTGATGGGGACCACGCAAGCCATAAAGCCGGAGCCGAGCTCCGTCCAAAGGCACGCACTGTACTCTGAGGCCATTTTCAGTGTTTCCAAAACCCCAGGGCCCAAGCCAGAAAGGAGACCTCTGGGGAGAGCAGCGGGGGAGGGGTGCCGTGTTGGTAAGGAGGCGGGCTGAGGGCAGTGGGTATTGTGATTGTTTCATAACATACTAAGTTGATTTATTTGTTTTGACGTGCGCCTTTCAAACAGGGTTTCATCATTTAATGTGTTTTCCATCTTATCCTGTTACATGGGTGGAAGACCTTGTATTTGTTTACTCGTGGGAGGCGTCCCATCCCCGAAGTCCCATTTAATCGGCTGGGCAGGGAGATAGTATTTTTATAGCCTGAGCTTTCTGGTGCCTTCCTTCCTTCTCCGTTTTCACTCCCCTTGCGGATTTGAACCACCGCCACGACACCATGTTCCTCTCTGACTTCCACACAGAGCAAATTCCTTGCAGGAACGTGGACTGTCTCCTCCAGTCCTGCCCCGACCCTGCCGTGTCCCTGCCTTGATAAGGGTGGGTTCCAGGACCGGCTGGGCTCCTCCTGGGGTGCAGGACTCAGGGTCCCCCCAGGATTTGACACTGCTCCTCAAAGCCGTATCGGCCCAGGCCTGCGTTCCAAGTCCTGGGCTGTAGGACCCCAGGGTCACACCAGGGCTTGTCACTGCTCCTCATGGCTGATCGGTCCATCTCCCTCCTTCCTTCCCTCTCCCATGGCATCTTGACGGTTTTGCTTTCAGGGAAGGGAGTCACAGCCTGTGATACTTCACCATCTTTTTAGGAATTAGAAGTCGTCCAGCTCCACCTCTCACCCCCAGCAACAGGAAACCAACCATCATTTCATTCAATATACATTCACTAATGTCCGTTTGACACCAAAATGGCCGCACTTGAAACTGTGACCTTCCTACTCACCCAGATGGGAGAGGGCGCCTCCAGAAATACGCTCTTATCAGGTCCCTGATCCCCACAAATCTGCGCCATGGGTCGCTGTCACCCCCAGACAAGACCCCTCACAGTTTGCCCAGTCTCACCTCCCTCTGCTCTCCACCTTCCACTTCAGTCTCCAGCAAAGCTGCGAAAAAGTTCCAATCCTCACGGGCACACAGTTCCCATCTTTCCAGCTGCCCTCGTCTCTCCTTGGGATCACTCCTCATCCTTAGACTCAGCTGAGTCATCACCTCACCCTGCCCTGATGTCCCTCCACCCCGGTCAGCGGACCCTCTTCTGCTCTTGTCTTACCTTTGTGAATAATGTGTCAGGGATTTGTGTCTATTTGTACATGCCCCTCTGCCCCACCAGAAAGAAACGGCGTTGCGTTGTTTATGTACATATGCCAAGAGCCCAGCAAGAGCTTGGTGTAGAACGGATATCACTGGATGTGTATTGGATGGAATGGAAATCAGTGAGAGTGTACCGGATGGAGTGAACATCAGTGAGTGTGTGTTGGATGGACTGGACATCAGTGAGTGTGCATTGGCTGGAATGGACATCAGTGAGTTTGTGTTTGATGGAATGGACATGAGTGAATGTATGTTTGATGGAATGGACATCGGTGAGTTTGTATTGAATAGAACGACATCAGTCAATGTGTTTTGAATGGAATAAGAGACAGCTTCTCCATGCTAACAGGTGGGGTTGGATGACATCTGGCTCCTGACAAGATGGTGCTCTATCAAGGGGCTGTGGTGGCTTCCTTCCCTGAGCCAAACCCTCAAGGACCACAGAAGGGAGAGGGAGAAAGATGGACACATCAAGCTTTGTGATATCTCTGGGGTAACTGAAAGTGCTTGAGTCCTGCATGTGAGGAAACTGTCACTTGGAGCAGAAGAGCCTTAAATCTAGCAGGATGCGGGAACAGAGATGTAAAAGGGAGCAAATTAATCTAGTTAAATTTGTAGTTACCTAAACAAGCTACCAAAATGAAGCCAAAGGCAAGCCTACAAGAACCTCAAAGTAAACTTCTCTTTTTTTAAAAAAGTAGGATTTATTAAGAAGTCAAAAAAGCTCCCACAGTGGAAGGGGACCTGAAAGAAGTTACCCTTGCAGTAAGCTTCTCAATGGTACCCACATGATTTCAGGAGGACTGTGCAGTGAAGCTGCTGACAGGAAAGAGAAACTTAATTCAGGGTCATAATAACTTAGAAACAAACATCATTGAAACAGAAACAAAATATGTGCCTCTCAACCAGCTAAAAAACAATTCCATTTTTCTAATGCAACATAGGAAAGAAAGGAGGAAAACAAAATGGAAGTTAAATTGGAAAAAAGTGGAATAAAACAGCTGAAATAATTATGATTATGACAGTAATTATAGTGAATGCAAATGGGTTGAATCAATTAAAATAAATAGACTTTCATATTGGATTTTTTTTAAATAAAAGAGCTCTAACAACAAATTGTTTTCAAGGGATGTGCTTAAAATAAAAGGATTCCTAAAGGTTGAAAGTAAAGAGATTAGAATATGTATATTGCAGGCATACAGGAATCAAAATAAATCTAAGGAAACCATTTTTTAAAGGTCTTCCAAAATACATTGTAAAGTCAGAAATATCACACAGGTCGAAAAAGACATACCATATAGTAGTAAAAAAAATAATAATTGCAGGCCAGACATGGTGACTCACACCTGTAGTCCTAGTATTTTTGGAGGTTGAGGTGAGAGGATCAGTTGATTTCTCACTTGAAGCTGGAAGCCCAAAACCAGTCTGGGCAACATAGCGAGACCTCGTCTCTACACAAAAATTTAAAACTTAGGCGAGTAGTCTTAGTTACTTAGGGAACTGAGACAGGAAGATTACTTGAGCCCAGGATTTCAAGGCTGCAGTGAGCTATGACACTGTACTCCAGCCTGGGTGACAGAGTAAGACCTTGTCTCAAAACAAACAAAAAACAAAACACAAAAAAGAGAGCAGTAGATATAAAAAGACACGAGAGACTAAGTTCTGAGTTCTCGTAATGGCCGAGTAGATTGTATCAGACTAGCCCTCTGGTAATAACAGTCACAGACTTTGGGCTGAAAGAAAAAGCAATTGATTGACGGCACTGCTGTGAAAAGCAGGGTAAGAAAAACCCAGAGGGAATGAGACCCAGGAGAGAAGGAAGCCTCTGAACCTCTGTATACCTTCCGGATGCATCCTATGTTTTCAAGTTCAAGTAGTTTTTCTAGGGAGGGCACGCCCATTCCAAGGAACTGGAGGAACCATGCTCAGGTAGAAAGTGAGGCTGAAAAGTTTGAGACAAAATTCAAGACTACAAGAAGCCAGACCTATTTTGTTGCCATTTTTCAAATTATTTATGTATTTATTTATATATTTGTGACAGGGTCTCACACTGTCACCCAGACTGGAATGCTGTGGTGCCGTCATAGCTCACTACAACCTTGACCTCCTTGGCCCAAGCTATCCTCCCACCTCAGCCTTCCAAGAAGCTAGGACTATATTTGTCCACCACCATGTCCAGCTAATTTTTTTAAAAAACTTTTTTGTAGAGACAGATGCTAACGATATTGCCCAGACTGGTCAAACTTTTGGCCACAAGTCATCCTCCCACCTCTGCCTCCCAAAGCGCTGAGATTATAAGTGGAAGCCACTACTCCCAGCTGCTTTTCTTGAAGGATAGTTTACACAAAGTAAAGTTCCCTATTTAAGATGATAACTCAATGACATTTGAAAAATATATATATATTCATGTAAATATTATTACAGCCGTGATGTAAAACCTTTCTATCCGCTTCTAGATTTCTCCCTCATCCCTTTGCAATGATCGCCTCCCCAACTTCTTGTACCCCGGCAACAGCTGATCTGCTTTTGATCACTACAGTTTTGACTTTTCTAGGACTTCACGTGATTGGAACCATAAAGTGTTTTCGGTCTTCTTTTGCTTTGTATACTGCCTCTGAATTTCATCTATTTTATGGCATGTATTAGAAATATGTTTGTTTTTATTGCAAAGAGTTATCTATCATGTGGATATACCACAATTATTTTTCTTTTTTCTTAGAAAGCAGGATTTATTGAGAGGACAGGAAAGCTCCTACAGTGGGAGGGGACCCAAAGGGGTTACCACATACCACGATTTTTTAATCAACTGTTGACAAATATTTGGGTTTTTCCAGGTTTTGTTGATCAACAATAAGGCTACTATGAACATTCATGCATAAGTCTTTGTGTGAAAATATATTTTCATTTCTGTTAGGTAAATACCTGAGAATAAAATTTGTGGGTCAAGTGTATGTTTAGTGTATAGTAAGTGTATGATTAACTTTAAAAGAAAGGACCAAGCTGTTTTCTAAAGAGCCTGTACAATTTTGCACTTATACCAGTAATATCTAAGAGTTCCAGTTGCTCTCACATCCTTGTCCACACTTTGTATTGTCAATAATTTTTATTTTAGCCATTTTAGTGGACATATAGTGGTTCATTGTGGTTTTAATTTGCTAGCAGTAATTCAAAAGGGTGGTTAGTATCTTTTCAAGTGCTCACTGGCCATCTGTATATCTTGTTCTGTGAAGTATCCATTAAAATGTTTTGCCCATTTTTAATGAGGTTGTTTGTCTTATAAACAGATTGTAAAAGTGGTTTATTATTCTGGCTACAAGCTTGTTTTCAAATAAAAGTTTTGCAGATATTTTCTCTCAGGCTGTGGGTATCCTTTTCACATTCCTAATAACGACTTGAGGAGCAAAACCTCTAAATTTCAATAAAATCCAATTTATCTTTTTTAATAGGTTATACCTTTTGTGCCTTATTTTAAAAAAATGTTTTCTTAATCCAGAGTCAGGGATTCTCTTCTGTATTTTTTCCTCAAATTTTTGCAGTTTATATCTTTTAATTAGATCTATGATTCATTTGAAAGTACAAGGTATGAAGTAAAGATTGAGCTACATTTTTTTTCTCTTATAAACATCTCATTGCTTCAGCACTTGGATAAAGAGATTATCCATTCCTCTCCATTGAATTGCCTTGGGACCTTCAGTAAATTGGCATATATGTGAAGGTCTGTTTAAAATTTTATTTTGTCTTCTGCTGCATTGCTCTGTTGCCTACCTTTATGCCAATACCAAACCATCTTGTTATGCAACTTTATAGCAAGTACTGAATCCAGTGGCACAGCGTGTATAAGATTTTAAAGATCAAATTTCCCTCAAAATATTGCTTTTGCTACATCACATACATTTAATGTTATGTTTTCATTTTTACTCTGTTCAATATACTTTTCAATTGTTTAAAATTTTTTAAAACCCAGCCATTATTCAAATGATATTTAATTTCCAAGTGTTGAGTATTTCTCTGATTTCTTTCTTCTGTTGATTTCTAATGAACTTTGTTGTGATCAGAGAAGATTCTTCAGGTCATTTCAATTATTTTACATTTATGGAGAAATTGCATAATGCTTAGAATATGACCTATTCTGGAGAATGTTGCAGATGTACTTAAAAAAAAAAGACGTTATTTTGCTGTCGTCGGTTAGATTACTCTTATATGTTAGTTAAATTTAGTTGTATGACAGCGTTTTTAAAGTCCCATGTATCTTACAGATTTTCTTTGTTATTAATAGTCATGTGCCACAAAATGACATTTCAGTCATTAACGTACCGCAAATTCCATGGTGGTCTCACGATGGAGCCAAAAATTCCTATTGCCTAGTGACATTGCAGCCGTCCTGATGTTGGCGGGCAACGAATTACTCACACATTTGCGGTGATGCTGGTGTAAACAAACCCACCGCACTGCCAGTTGTATAAAAGTCTAGCACATACAATTATGTACAGTACATAATACTTGCTAATGATAATAAAACGACTTGTTACTGGTTTTTGTCTTTACGATACTATACTTTCATTGTTATTTTAGAGTGCACTCCTACTTATTAAAAAAATAGTTAATTGTGAAACAGCCTCAGGCAGGTTCTTCAGGAGGGATTCCAGAAGAAGTCATTGATATTGCAGGAGTTGACAGCTCCATGCGTGTTATTGCACTGAGAACCTTCCAGTGGGACAAGGGGTAGAAATGGAAGACAGTGATATTGGTGATCCTGGCCCTGTGTAGGCCCAGGACAATGCGTGTGTCTGTGTCTTAGTATTTAACAAAAAAAGCTTAAAATAAAAATAAATTAATAGAAAAAAACTTATAGAATTAGGACACAAAAAGTATTTTTGTACAGCTGTACAATGTGTGTTTTTAAAATGTGTTAATACAAAAGTCAAAAAATCAAAAATATTAAAAAGTTTTTGTTAGATTGGAAAATATAGCTTATTTAGAAAGTAAATTAGAGAGAAGAGAGGGGAAAAAGAGAGAGAGAGATTCGCCTCCCTAAGGGAGGGAAGAGGGCCAAAGCCAGGAAACAATAGCTCAAACAGTCATGTGCACACCAGAGTTTAACAAAGCAATGACCTAAAAAGTTTATAAAGAATAAAGTTTCAGTAAACTAATGTTAATTTGTTATTGAAAAAAGAACAAAATTAAGATTAGTATAACCCAAGTGTCCAGTGTTTACAAAGTCCATAGTTGTATGCAGTGATGTCCTAGGGCATCACATTCACTCACCACTAACTCACTGACTTACCCAGAGAGTTTCCAGTACTGCAAATGCCATTTATGGTAAGTGTCCTCTACTTGTGTACATTTTTATATCTTTTATGCCACACTTCTACTGTATCTTTACTCTGTTTAAATGCACAAGTATTTACTTAGCGTTGTGTTACAATTGCCTACAGTATTCAGTACAGTCAGATGCTGTGCAGGTTTGTAGCCTAAAAGCATCAGGCTATCCCATATGGCCTAGGTGTGTAGCAGGCTGGACCATCTAGGCTTGGGTGAGAACATTCTACGACGTTCTCACAAGGATGAAATCACCTAAGGATGCATCACTGAGGATATATACAACTTATCAGTCTGCACAGTGTTGTCGTTTCGTTAGTTCAAATGAAGTTTGAAAAAATTACCTCTCTTGACATCTCTTTATTATTTCTAGTTTATAATATAGTTGTCTCAAATATTTCTTCTATGTACATTGAGAACTACATCCAGACAGTCATAATTTTTGCTTCAACTGTCAAGCATAATTTAGAAAACTCAAGAGGAAAAGGAAAGTATATCATGTTTAATTATATTTTTGCTCTTTTTGTTGGAATTTTTTCCTTTCTGATGTTCCAGGATTCCTTTATTTTAATTATTTCCTTTGTGTTTAGAGAACTTTTAGCCATTCTTTAGAGTAGGTAAGCTGGTGATAAATTCTTTTGGATTTTTCTTCATCTTAGAAAGCTCTGATTTTTTTTTTAATTACTAAAGGATATTCTCTCTGGATATAGCATTCTGGGTTGACTTTTTTTAAAATTTCAGTACTTGAGAAAAGTTTAATTATCTCTTTCTGGCCTCCATGATTTTTTACAAAATTTATTTTCAATTTAATTGTTTTCCCCCTGTAAATAAAGGGTCTGTCTCTCTCTCCCTGCTTTAAAGATTTTATTTATTTATTTATCTCTGTGTCCAGAAGTTTGAACTGTCTTGGTATGGACTTACTTGGGTTTCTCTATGTTCAAGTTTCACGCAGTTTCTTGAATATGTAGGTTTATGTCTTTTGTAAATTTAATTTTCTGCCATTTTTTTCATCAAATTCTTGTTCATTCCCACCCTCTTTCTCCTCCTCCTTCCCTTAGAACTGCAATAGCATAAATGCTAAAACTCTTGTTATAGTCCCATAGATTCCTAAAGCTCTCTTCATTTATTTCATATATTTTCTCTTTTATTTTTAAAATTCTTTTCTCTGTCCTTTTTTTAAATTTTTTTTTTTTTTGAGTTGGAGTCTCACTCTGTTGCCCAGGCTAGAGTGCAGTGGCACTTTCACGGCCACCGCAGCCTCTACCTGCTGGGCTCAGGTGATCCTTCTGCCTCAGCCTTCCAAG